>NC_079195.1:225027064-225137064 GCF_029499605.1 Hyla sarda
CCGGCAATACTGGGAGTTATTATTTTGCAACAGCTGGAGGCTCCGTTTTGGAAACAGTAGCGTACCAGACGTTTTTCATTTTTTGGGGGGAGGGGGGCTGTGTAGGGGTATGTGTATATGTAGTGTTTTTTACTTTTTATTTTAGGTTAGTGTTAGTGTAGTGTAGTGTTTTTAGGGTACAGTCACATGGGCAGAGGTTCACAGCAAGTTTGCCGCTGGAAGTTTGAGCTGCAGCGCAAAATTTGCGCCATCTCAAACTTGCAGCACTCACTGTAAACCTCCGCCCATGTGAGTGTTCCCTGTACATTCACATTGGGGGGGGGGCAAACATCCAGCTGTTGCAAACTCCGAGCATGCCCTTTGGCTGTCCGTGCATGCTGGGAGTTGTAGTTTTGCAACAGCTGGAGGAACGCTGGTTTGGAAACACTAAGTTAAGTAATAAACTTTCAAGTGTTTTGCAACCAAACTTAGTGTTTCCAAACCAGTGTGCCTCCAGCTGTTGCAAAACTACAACTCCCAGCATGCATGGTCTGCCAGTGCATGCTGGGAGTTATAGTTTTGCAACAATTGCAACAGCTGGAGGCACTGAGGTAGGAAATGGACAATGTTTCCCAACTAGTGTGCCTCCAGTTGTTGCAAAACTACAACTCCCAGCATGCCCAGACTGCCCAGGCATGCTGGAAGTTGTAGTTCGGCAATATCTGAAGAATCAGATGTTGCCGAACTACAACTTCCAGCATGCTTGGGCAGTCTGGGCATGCTGGGAGTTGTAGTTTTGCAACATCTGGAGGTCCACAGTTTGGAGACCACTGTATAATGGTCTCCAATCTGTGCTCTTCCAGATGTTAGAGAACTACAACTCCCAGCATGCCTGGACAGACTGAGCATGCTGAGATTTGTAGTTTTGCAACATCTGGAAGAGCACAGATTGGAGACCATTATACAGTGGTCTCCAAACTGTGGACCTCCAGATGTTGCAAAACTACAACTCCCAGCATGCCCAGAAAGCCAAAGGCTGTCTGGGCATGCTGGGAGTTGCAGTTTTGAAACTCTCAGAGGCAGCAGTGAGATCGCTTTACGGCGATCTCACTGCAGCCTATGAAGATGCCGCACTGCTGCCGGAAACTCACCTCCGGGACGCAGCGCAGCCAGGACCGCATGGAGGACGCCGGGACCGCTCGGGACACCGCTCCGACGGGTAAGTGACGCCGGGGGACGGGACAGGGACACTTAGCAGAGCGGTGTGTGTCCCGATCCCCGTGATCCGGACTCACACACCGCGCTGCTAAGTATTTTCATAGCGAAACGCTGCTATCAGCTAGTCAGATTTGACCAGCTGATAGCAGCGATCGCTGGGGGGGGGTGGGGGATGAAAACCCCCGTGGTCGCACGGTAAGATGGCTGGCTACAGGTGATAGCCACCATCTTTCCGGGCGCTGCGGGGTGCCGCGAGTAGCGGCAGTAATGTTCATGACGTACCTGTATGTCATGGGTCGGGAACACCTTGCCACCCATGACGTACAGGTATGTCATAGGTCGGGAAGGGGTTAAAGGGGTACTCCGGTGGAAAACATTTTTTTTTTTTTTAAATCAACTGGTGCTAGAAAGTTAAACAGATTTGTAAGTTACTTCTATTAAAAAATCTTTACCCTTCCAGTAATTTTTAGCAGCTGTATGCTACAGAAAAAATTATTTTCTTTTTGAATTTCCTTTCTGTCTGACCACAGTGCTCTCTGCTGACACCTCTGTCCATGTCAGGAACTGTCCAGAGCAGCATAGGTTTGCTATGGGGATTTTCTCCTGCTCTGGACAGTTCCTGATACGGGCATCAGGTGTCAGCAGAGAGCACTGTGGTCAGACAAAAAAGAAATTCAAAAAGAAAAGAATTTCCTCTGTAGCATAGAGCTGCTAAAAAGTACTGGAAGGGTAAATATTTTTTTAATAGAAGTAATTTACAAATCTGTTTAACTTTCTAGCACCAATTCATTAAAAACCAAAAACATTTTCCACCGGAGTACCCCTTTAACCTCTCAGATGCTGCCTTTGCTGGTAAGATGGAGGGGGCTCCTGCTGTCGCCATTTCAGCACTTTGTGACACGCTGATGGGTTGTCGTGGCAGTGAAGGGTTCAGCAAAGGTCCCCATGTATTACCAAAGCATTATAAAAGGGATCAGATTGCATTGTGAAGTTCACAGCAAAAAGTGCGTAGTAAAAATAAAAACACAAAAACAGGTTTTATTTTGCACTGTTGTGGAATAAAACATTTTTTTTAATCACACTGTGTATACATAACAAAATGCAATTAAAACAGTTGATTCGTTCATTTTTGTCCACCCCTATCCACCAAAAAAAAGGGAAATAATTTGTACAGAAATTGTAAAGAAATAAAAATATTTTTTGATTTATGTGTGTGTGTGTATATATAATATATACCGTATATACTCTAGTATAAGCCGACCCGAATATAGACCGAGACCCCTAATTTCACCCCAAAAACCCAGGAAAAGTTATTGACTCGACTATAAGCCTGGGGTGGGAAATACATCATCATACTGGATGTAATCATCCAGACCCCCTTCATCATCACCGCCTGTCAATCCCTTCATCAGTGGTCTTCAACCTGCGGACCTCCAGATGTTGCAAAACTACAACTCCCAGCATGCCCGGACAGCCATCGGCTGTCCGGGCATGCTGGGAGTTGTAGTTTTGAAACCTCTGGAGGTCCGCAGGTTGAAGACCACTGCGGCCTTCGTCATCATCCCCCTCCCCCCCCTTCATCATCACCGCCTGTCAATCCCTCCATCAGTGGTCTTCAACCTGCGGACCTCCAGAGGTTGTAGTTTTGCAACATCTGGAGGTCCGCAGGTTGAAGACCACTGATGAAGGGATTGACAGGCGGAGAGTTCACTCGAGTATAAGCCGAGGAGGGCGTTTTCAGCACGAAAAATCATGCTGAAAAACTCAGCTTATACTCAAGTATATACGGTATATGTGTTTTACATGAAGGAAAAAAGTTATACATTATTATATTATTATACAAAAAGAGGTGCATTGCCTTTCAAGCTCTAAACCACTGGAAGCACAGCAAAAATAAATTGCACAAAAACAATGATAAATGCAAGGTATTTATCTACGTGTACTAAGCCAGCCCTGTCCAAGTGCAAAAATAAGACGCAAAATTATAATAAGGCTGTAAAACACTAAAAAAAAATTGTACAAAAGTAATAAATATGAATATAAATGTATGCTTACTTGGTATCGCCTTAGAGATAAGGTGATACTTTGTTAAAAAAAAATAAAAATAAAAAAAAAATAGAAAATAAAAAAATTATATATATATATATATATATATATATATATATATATATATATATATATATATATATAATACAAAAATGATGGAAAGCTGTCATTGACAAAATACCACCCATCCCACAAACTCTCAAGACGGCTACATTGCCAGACAAATAAAAATAAAATAAAAATTGGCAATGCAAAAAAAACCCAAAAAAAACATTATTAATAAAAAAATGAAAAAATAAAAATAAATTAAAAATAAATAAATATATATATAATTTTTTTTAATATGGTATCTGCCCTAAAAAAGTAAAAATATCTTGTTTCCTGAATCAATCGCATTTATTGCAAATATCCAGTTATTAATAGGGAATAATAATTGTGACTTCCGCCTCCCCCTCCGTCCAATCTGTGCCCGTCCCGGGTCTTGTCTTTTTCTCTCGCACATTACGAGGAATCGGGGACGTCTCATGGCGGCTTCGGTCTCCGCAGCGTTTCTGCCCGGGGGAGATGATTTCTGGAAGAAATATCCTTCCCCTCATTAATAATAATGTCTTTCCTTTTTATTAGTCGTAATCTGGATCAGTGGCCCCGGGGCCCGCAGTACGCGTACAGGGGGTGACGCGCAGCTGCAGTGGCCGGACGCGGTTTATTGCTCTTGCGCATATATTTTGTGCTTTGTGTGTTATTAGTTTTATGTCATTTACCAAGCACATTTTAGACACAATGACTTTCCCTCTTTTATGAGCCGGGGCTCACGGCGTAGGTGATTTCTCATAAAGCCGAGTATGCAGATGTTATGGGAGAATTCTATTTATCCATATAATCAGGAGCGGAGGGCCCCGGGCCCCTCACTGCAGGGAATCTTTTAATTTTCTTTTTATGCATATTTTACCTATTTATTATCATTTTTTTTTTAAGAAGTCCTATGAACAATATATTTTTTACAGAATCAAAGCTGCACATCTATGGCTCTGCTCATAGCAGTGCTTTCCAACCTGTGTGCCTCCAGCTGTTGCAAAACTACAACTCCCAGCATGCCCGGACAGCCTTCGGCCTGTCCGGGCATGCTGGGAGTTGTAGTTTTGCAACAGCTGGAGGCACACTGGGTGGTAAACACTTTCCTAAGGCTGTCCGGGCATGCTGGGAGTTGTAGTTTTGCAACAGTTGGAGGCACACTGGTTGGAAAATGCTGACCAAAGGCTGTCTGGACGTGCTGGGAGTTGTAATTTTGCAACAGCTGGAGGCACACTAGTTGGAAAATGCTGACCAAAGGCTATCTGGGCATGCTGGGAGTTGTAATTTTGCAATTTGTGGAGGCACACTGGTTGGAAGACACTGGCCAAAGGCTGTCTGGGCATGCTGGGAGTTGTAATTTTGCAATTTGTGGAGGCACACTGGTTGGGAAACACTGGCCAAAGGCTGTCTCAGCATGCTGGGAGTTGTAGTTTGCAACAGCTGGAGGAGCACTGGTTGGAAAATGCTGACCAATAGCTGTCTGGACATGCTGGGAGTTGTAGTTTGCAACAGCTAAAGACACACTGGTTGGAAAACACTTTCCAAAGACATGCTGGGAGTTGTAGTTTTGCAACAGCTTCAGGCACACTGGTTGGGAAACACTGGCTAAAGGATGAGTAGGCATTCTGGGAGTTGTAATTTTACAACAGCTGGAGGCACACTGGTTGGAAAATGCTGACCAACGGCTGTCTGGACATGCTGGGAGTTGTAGTTTTGCAACTTGTGGAGGCACACTGGTTGGGAAACAGTGGCCAAAAGCTGTCTCGGCATGCTGGGAGTTGTAGTTTGCAACAGCTGGAGGAGCACTGGTTGGAAAATGCTGACCAATAGCTGTCTGGACATGCTGGGAGTTGTAGTTTGCAACAGCTGGAGGCACACTGGTTGGAAAACACTGGCCAAAGACTGTCTGGGCATGCTGGGAGTTGTAGTTTTGCAACAGCTGGAGGCACACTGGTTGGGAAACACTGGCCAAAGGCTGTCTCAGCATGCTGGGAGTTGTAGTTTGCAAAAGCTTCAGGCACACTGGTTGGGAAACACTGGCTAAAGGATGAGTAGGCATTCTGGGAGTTGTAATTTTGAAACAGCTGGAGGCACACTGGTTGGAAAATGCTGACCAACGGCTGTCTGGACATGCTGGGAGTTGTAGTTTTGCAACTTGTGGAGGCACACTGGTTGGGAAAAACTGGCCAAACACTGTCTGGGCATGCTGGGAGTTGTAGTTTTGCAACAGCCAGGGGCACACTGGTTGGAAAACACTGGCCAAAAGCTGTCTCGGCATGCTGGGAGTTGTAGTTTGCAACAGCTGGAGGAACGCTGGTTGGAAAACGCTGACCAATAGCTGTCTGGACATGCTGGGAGTTGTAGTTTGCAACAGCTAAAGACACACTGGTTGGAAAACACTGGGCAAAGACATGCTGGGACTTGTAGTTTTGCAACAGCTGGAGGCACACTGGTTGGGAAACACTGGCTCATAGTATGGTAGGTTCCTCTGTGTTGAATCTGTGGCACAATGGACTCTATAGACTCGTATTTTGTGGTTTTGTTCTTCTTCTGTCAAATTGGTCACATGGTCTGTGAAAGGGGGTCAGAGTGGAGTCTGCAACCCGGTGCGAACAGAGCTGAATGAGTGGACGACTGTGATGTAACGTGTGCAATGTGCAGCTCGGTATAGCAGTACATCTAATTGGTCACTAGAGGGAGTTAGAATATTATATTAATTTTGACTACTTCAATAACAAAGAAACTTTCTTACTGAAAGGAGCTGTCGAGAATTAGAGAAGCGCTGCTTCTTTCTTGCAAAAACAGCACCACTCCTGACCACAGGTTATGTCTGGTATTGCAGTTTGGCTCTATTGAAGCGAATGGGAATGAGTTGCAGTACTGCACACAACCTGTGGACAGAAGTGGAGCTGTTTTTGCAAACAAAGAAGCAGCGTTTTTCTAATCCTGGACAAAAAGACTAAAAGCCGTAAAGAGAATCCAAAGCAAATAAATGCATCTGCCCTTAATGTGTTACTATCAATAATAAAAATATATGTATTTTTTTAACTGATGGTAACTTTGTAATGCAGTGTTTCTTAACCAGGGTGCCTCCAGCTGTTGCAAAACTACAACTCCCAGCATGCCCGGACAGCCAAAGGCTGTCCGGGCATGCTGGGAGTTGTAGTTTTGCAATAGCTGGAGGCTAACTGGTTGGGAAACACTGCATTAATGGCTGTCCAGGCATGCTGGGAGTTGTAATTTTGCAACAGCTGGAGGCACCCTGGTTGGGAAACACTGCATTAAAGGGTGTCCGGGCTGTCTAGGCATGCTGGGAGTTGTAGTTTTGCAACAGCTGGAGGCACCCTGGTTTGGAAACACTGCATTAAAGGGTGTCCGGGCTGTCTAGTCATGCTGGGAGTTGTAGTTTTGCAACAGCTGGAGGAACACTGGTTGGGAAACACTGCATTAAAGGCTGTCCGGGCTGTCCAGGTATGCTGGGAGTTGTAGTTTTGCAACAGCTGGAGGCTCCCTGGTTGGGAAACACTGCATTAAAGGCTGTCCAGGTATGCTGGGAGTTGTAGTTTTGCAACAGCTGGAGGCACCCTGGTTTGGAGACACTGCATTAAAGGCTGTCCGGGCTGTCTAGGCATGCTGGGAGTTGTAGTTTTGCAACAGCTGGAGGCACCCTGGTTGGGAAACACTGCATTAAAGGCTGTCCGGGCTGTACAGACATGCTGGGAGTTGTAGTTTTGCAACAGCTGGAGGCACACTGGTTGAAAAAACACTGGCCTAGGGATGTCTGCTCATGCTGGGAATTGTATTTTTGCAAAACCTGGCTGTATTTTTGCAAAACCTGGCTATCCACAGAGTGTATATTGTGTATATTGTTTCTGTACCTACCTTTTGTCATTTCTCTTCTCTATATTTATATCTTTATATTTTTTCCCTTTAGATTTGAGATTGAAATCGAGCCGATCTTTGCGAGTTTGGCTTTATATGATGCCAAGGAAAAGAAGAAGGTGAGTGACTGCGGAGGCCGTAGAGGACTTTCCCTCTGCACATAACCTGACTAATGTCTATGTATACAGGGGATACAGGGGCCCAGATGAATCAATTACACTAGCAACTAATCACAGCTCAACTTTCTGATTGGTTGTTAAAGGGGTACTCCGTGGAAAACTTTTTTTTTAATAAATCAACTGGTGCCAGAAAGTTAAACAGATTTGTAAATTACTTCTATTAAACCTTAAAGGAGTAGTCCAGTGGTGACCCAGTGGTGAACAACTTATCCCCTATCCTAAGGATAGGGGATAAGTTTGAGATCGAGGGGGGTCCGACCGCTGGGGCCCCCTGCGATCTCCTGTACGGAGCCCCGACAGCCCGCGGGAAGGGGGCGTGTCGACCTCCGCACGAAGCGGCGGTCGACACGCCCCCTCAATACAACTCTATGGCAGAGCCGAAGCGCTGCCTTCGGCAATCTCCGACTCTGCCATAGAGATGTATTGAGGGGGCGTGTCGGCCGCCGCTTCGTGCGGAGGTCGACACCCGCTATCTGGCCGGAGAGCCGGGGCCCCCGAACAGAGAGATCGCAGGGGGCCCCAGCGGTCGGACCCCCCGCGATCTCAAACTTATCCCCTATCCTTAGGATAGGGGATACGTTTTTCACCACTGGACTACCCCTTTAATCCTTCCAGTACTTATTAGCTGCTGAATACTACAGAGGAAATTATTTTCTTTTTGGAACACAGAGCTCTCTGCTGACATCACGAGCACAGTGCTCTCTGCTGACATCACTGTCCATTTTAGGGACTGTCCAGAGCAGCATATGTTTTCTATGGGGATTTTCTCCTACTCTGGAGAGTTCTTAAAATGGACAGAGATGTCAGCAGAGAGCACTGTGCTCGTGATGTCAGCAGAGAGCTCTGTGTTCCAAAAAGAAAAGAATTCCCTCTGTACTATTCAGCAGCTAATAAGTACTGGAAGGATCAAGATTTTTTTAATAGAAGTAATTTACAGAAGTACTTTCTGGCACCAGTTGATTTAAAAAAAAAAAAAAAAAAGTACCCTTTATGCCCCCTCTGTTCTATGTACCCCGTGCCCTACGTCATAGTCGGGAGGTGTTCTCCATATACATCCCTTCTGATATCGCTTATCCTCTTAGTGCCCAGCATTTGTGTATTTTTAGAACAGTAACTAAGGGGCCTTACTAGACTGACGCCTTCTTATGGTGCCAGAATGATGACTGTATACATCGCCCGTCTGCATAATACACTTATGTATAATAGTAGTGCAGTGTATCATATCAGCCATCAGAAGAATGTTACCGAAAGTCCCCTTATGGGATTAGTTAAACAAGTAAAACAAAAGAAAACATTTAATAAAAATAAGTAATAGAGATGAGCGAACTTACAGTAAATTCGATTCGTCACGAACTTCTCGGCTCGGCGGTTGCCGACTTTTCCTGCATAAATTAGTTCAGCTTTCCGGTGCTCCGGTGGGCTGGAAAAGGTGTATACAGTCCTAGGAAAGAGTCTCCTAGGACTGTATCCACCTTTTCCAGCCCACGGGAGCACCGGAAAGCTGAACTCATTTATGCAGGATAAGTCATCAACTGCCGAGCCGAGAAGTTCGTGACGGATCGAATCTACTGTAAGTTCGCTCATCTCTAATAAATAAATTAAATAAATAATATAAAAAACACACCCCCCCATCTTCCAAAAAAAATAAAAAATAAAAAATTGCTATGAATAAATTCCTCTTACAAAAACATTTGTGTACTTTGTGTTTAAAACCTTAAAGGAGTACTGTAGTGGAATCCTTTGGATAGGGGTTAACTTATAGATCGTGGGGGGGGTCTGACTGCTGGGACCCCCGCAATCTCCTGTACAGGAAGCCGCGGCAGACACCCCCCCTCCATGTATCTCTATGGGATACATGGAGGGGATGTGTCGGCCGCCGCGTTATGTGGGGACGAAAAGCCCCCTTCCTGTGGACTGCCGCGGTCCTGTACAGGAGATCAGATAGGGGATACGTTTTATTCCACTACAGCAGTGGTCTTCAACCTATGGACCTCCAGATGTTGCAGAACTACAACTCCCAGCATGCCCGGACAGCCAACTGCTGTCCGGGCATGCTGGGAGTTGTAGTTTTGCAACTGCTGGAGGCACACTGGGTGGTAAACACTTTCCTAAGGCTGTCCGGGCATGCTGGGAGTTGTAGTTTTGCAACAGCTGGAGGCACACTGGGTGGTAAACACTTTCCTAAGGCTGTCCGGGCATGCTGGGAGTTGTAGTTTTGCAACAGCTGGAGGCACACTGGGTGGTAAACACTTTCCTAAGGCTGTCCGGGCATGCTGGGAGTTGTAGTTTTGCAACATCTGGTGGTCCGCAGGTTGGAGACCACTGCTCTACAGTATTCCTACAGGAGATCAGATTGGGGATAAGTTATATTCCACTACAGTATTCCTTTAAACAATGAATATACCGTATTTTTCGCCGTATAAGACGCACTTTTTCTTCCCCAAAACTGGGGGGAAAAAGTCGGTGCGTCTTATACGGCGAATACACCCCTATCGCAGCGGTCCCTGCAGCCATCAACGGCCGGGACCCGCGGCTAATACAGGACATCACCGATCGCGGTGATGCCCTGTATTAACCCTTCAGACGCGGCGATCAAAGCTGACCGCCGCGTCTGAAGGGAAAGTGACACTAACCCGGCTGTTTAGTCGGGCTGTTCGGGACCGCCGCGATTTCACCGCGCCGGTCCCGAACAGCCCGACTGAATAGCCGGGTTAGTGCTTACAGGACACTGGGAGGGACCTTACCTGCCTCCTCGGTGTCTTCTCCGTTCAGGGATCCCCTGTATGGCCGGCGCTCTCCTTCCTCGTCGGAGAGCAAGGATACCCGGCCGGCAGCAGAGAAGTTCCGGAGCGACGGGGACACGGCGACAGCGATGGAGCGACATCCAGGGCAGCGGTGACGGGTCCGGAGCGGCGGGGACACGTGAGTATTACCTCCTATGCAGTGGTCTTCAATCTGCGGACCTCCAGATGTTGCAAAACTACAACTCCCAGCATGCCCGGACAGCCAACGGCTGTCCGGGCATGCTAGGAGTTGTAGTTTTGCAACATCTGGAGGTCCGCAGGTTGAAGACCACTATTGGGTTCAAAATCTTTATTTTTTTAGATTTTGCCCCTAAAAATTGGGTGCGTCTTATACGCCGGTGCGTCCTATAGGACGAAAAATACGGTACATATTTAGTTCCCCCACATCCTTTGTTCAAGCTTACATCCAGTGATAGCTCGGGCAGAGGGGATATATGTTTGAAATTTTTGCAAACAACAATAGCGATTAAAAATAAAAACAACAAGTTTTTTTCTGCAAAAAAAAAAACAACCCCTCACCCTAAATAAATAAATATATAAATAAATATATAAAAAGTTCTGGGTCTTGCAATGTGGTGACACTTTTTTTTTTTTATATTGTGCCAAACTACTAAAATTTTGAAAAGCTGTATAAATTTGGTATCGCCGACATCCTACTAACCAAGACAATAAAATGATGATGGTATTTTTTTTTTTTTTACTGTAAATTTTAAATGCCAAAAAAAACAAAAGCTATTTTTTTTTCTTCATATTCCCTTCCCAAAAAATGGTGCCATTAAAAAGTACAACTTGTCCAGCAAGAAACAAGCCCCTACATGGCTATGTGCATGGAAAAAAATAATAATAAATAAGTCATAGCTTTTCAAATGTGATGATAAAAACGAATAAACAGGCCCAAATTGGCTTGGTCACTAAAGGGTTAATATTTGCTTCAAATTCTTTTTGTTTTTTCTTTTCCAGATTTCAGAAAACTTCTACTTTGACCTAAATTCCGAGCAAATAAAAGGAATGCTGCGTCCTTACGTCACGCCGGCGGCCATCAGCACGTTGGCCAGATCCGCCATTTTTTCAATCACCTACCCATCCCAAGACGTATTCCTGGTTATTAAAGTGAGTATTATATCTGTATCCTATGTTCTTAAAGGACTACTCTAAAAAAACGTATCCCATATTCACAGGATAGGGGATGAGCAGCTGATCACTAGGGGTCTGACCGCTGGGACCCCCTGGCGATCACCAGGACGGGACCCCGGCGCTCTCAGTTAGGAGCACGTGTCGTCTACCGGTAGACAGCACACGCTCCATTCATTCCTATGGGAGCGCAGATGATGCCAGAGAGCTGCACTTTTTTCGGAGTTCCTAGAGGAATTAATGGAGCGCTCCAGGGTCCCATCCCGGTGATTGTGGTGGGCCCCAGTGGTCAGACCTCCCCGCGATCAGCTACTTATCCCCTATCCACATGCTTTTTTTTTTGCTGGAGATCTCCTTTAAGGGGTACTCCGGTGGAAAACATTTATTTTTTTATTAACTGGTGCCAGAAAGTTAAACAGATTTGTAAATTACTTCTATTAAAAAAATCTTTACCCTTCCAGTACTTTTTAGCAGCTCTATGCTACAGAGGAAATTCTTTTCTTTTTGAATTTCTTTTTTGTCTTGTCCACAGTGCTCTCTACTGAAACCTCTGTCCGTATCAGGAACTGTCCAGAGCAGGAGAAAATCCCCATTGCAAACCTATGCTGCTCTGGACAGTTCCTGACACGGACAGAGGTGTCAGCAGAGAGCACTGTGGACAGGACAAAAAAGAAGTTCAAAAAGAAAATAATTTCCTCTTTAGCATACAGCCGCTAATAAGTACTGGAAGGGTAAAGATTTTTTAATAGAAGTAATTTACAAATCTGTTTAACTTTCTGGCACCAGTTAATAAAAAAAAAAAAAATGTTTTCCACCGGAGTACCCCTTTAAGCAAACACAGTCTCTCTGTGTTTAAAGGGAATGTGTCGTCTAGATTTTTCTAGGCAACATATTCTATTATTTATTTATTTATTTTTTAATCTGTTTCTATATTCTATTTTTTTATTTCAACTTTTGTACATTATTATGGGGGCGGCCATCTTGTCTGAGCTGTTTTTAACAGCATTTAGAGAAACTCTTTACAGCAAGCCCCATGAACATAGGCGACAATAGACAGGAGCAGTCCAATTCACATGAATGGAGAAGGTTACTGGGCAGGCTCTGTGACCTTTACAGAGGTCATTCTACTGGAAGAGGGAGGCTGAACCTGTATTGCATTTCCCATCCAGAGCGCTTCCAGCTGTTGCAAAACTACAACTCCCAACATTCCCGGACAGCTTATAGTTTGGCAACAGGCGACAAGACAGGAGCTGTCCCATTCACATGAATGGCGAATGTTACTGGGCATGCTCTGTGACCTTTACAGAGGTCATTCTACAGGAAGAAGGAGGCTGAACTTGTATTGCACATTGTCTCCTATCCTGGGTGCCTCCAGCTGTTGCTAAACTACAACTCCCAGCATGCCCGGACAGCCAATTGGGAGTATTGGGAGTTGTAGTTTCACAACAGCTGGAGGCACCCTGGTTGAGAAACACTGTCCTATTGTCTTCTCTATCTACTGGTGTCACTTCTCACTGTAATGCAAGATTTTATTATTATTTTTATAATATAGATACTAAAAGGGAAAATTAGAAAAAAATATCACCAAAAATTCTTTAAAAATATGTTCTCGTCAAGTACAATCATCATCCTTTGTTTCATTTTTTGGGGGTTAATTTTTTGTGGTTTCTTATTTTTGGTTACTAAGCATTGTTAATATATCCCATAATATCTTTGTTTCTAGCTGGAGAAGGTGCTACAGCAGGGTGACATAGGGGAATGCGCCGAACCCTATATGATCTATAAGGAGGCCGATACAGCAAAGGTGAGTGCTGAACGTCTATATGGCGGAATGTGATGAATATCGCTGAGGTGTCACCATATAACAGCACAAGGTCTCAGGCTCCGTAATATTCACTGTAATTAGGGACAGTTCACATGTCCTTATTTTTGCTGAAGATTTGCTGGGGGCAAGAAAATCTGCAGCAAATCTGCAGCAAAAAATAATGGTGTGATCCTTCAGTAAAGGATACTGAATGTGAGAAAACACCTTGAATAGTCTTCAATGTAATCATAATACTCACCTCCGCTGCTGCAGAACTTCTTGATGAAGAGCTGAAACGTCAATATAGTCTTTGAATAACAAAGAATGAGATTCTACAGCGGCTAAGATGTGTATTGCATTGCTCCTCTATAATTATGAAAACTATACATACAGTGCCGGCCGCCACAGTGCCCCTCCAATACAGTGCCACCTGCCACAGTGCCCCTCCAATACAGTGCCACCTGCCACAGTGCCCCTCCAATACAAGTGCCATCTGCCACAGTGCCCCTCCAATACAAGTGCCATCTGCCACAGTGCCCCTCCAATACAAGTGCCAGATGCCACAGTGCCCCTCCAATACAGAGCCACCTGCCACAGTGCCCCTCCAATACAAGTGCCATCTGCCACAGTGCCCCTCCAATACAAGTGCCACCTACCACAGTGCCCCTCCAATACAAGTGCCACCTGCCACAGTGCCCCTCCAATACAGTGCCACCTGCCACAGTGCCCCTCCAATACAGTGCCACCTGCCACAGTGCCCCTCCAATACAGTGCCACCTGCCACAGTGCCCCTCCAATACAGTGCCACCTGCCACAGTGCCCCTCCAATACAGTGCCACCTGCCACAGTGCCCCTCCAATACAGTGCTACCTGCCACAGTGCCCCTCCAATACAGTGCCACCTGCCACAGTGCCCCTCCAATACAAGTGCCACCTACCACAGTGCCCCTCCAATACAAGTGCCACCTACCACAGTGCCCCTCCAATACAGTGCCACCTGCCATAGTGCCCCTCCAATACAGTGCCACTTGCCACAGTGCCCCTCCAATACAATGCCACCTGCCACAGTGCCCCTCCAATACAATGCCACCTGCCACAGTGCCCCTCCAATACAATGCCACCTGCCACAGTGCCCCTCCAATACAGTGCCGGCTGCCACAGTGCCCCTCCAATACAGTGCCGGCTGCCACAGTGCCCCTCCAATACAGTGCCGGCTGCCACAGTGCCCCTCCAATACAGTGCCACCTGCCACAGTGCCCCTCCAATACAGTGCCACCTGCCACAGTGCCCCTCCAATACAGTGCTACCTACCACAGTGCCCCTCCAATACAGTGCTACCTGCCACAGTGCCCCTCCAATACAGAGCCACCTGCCACAGTGCCCCTCCAATACAGTGCCACCTGCCACAGTGCCCCTCCAATACAGTGCTACCTACCACAGTGCCCCCTGCCACAGTGCCCCTCCAATACAGTGCCACCTGCCACAGTGCCCCTCCAATACAGTGCCAGCTACCACAGTGCCCCTCCAATACAGTGCCACCTGCCACAGTGCCCCTCCAATACAGTGCTACCTGCCACAGTGCCCCTCCAATACAGAGCCACCTGCCACAGTGCCCCTCCAATACAGAGCCACCTGCCACAGTGCCCCTCCAATACAGTGCCACCTGCCACAGTGCCCCTCCAATACAGTGCTACCTGCCACAGTGCCCCCCCGCCGCCAATACAGTGCCTGGCCTTAAGCTCCTCTCCAATACAGTGCCACCTGCCACGATCCTCATCCAATACAGTGCCAGACGCCACCGTCCCCTCCTATACATTGTGCCACCTTCCACAGTCCCCCTCCAATACATTTCCTGCCAACACAGTCCCCCTCCAGTAGATGCTTCTTAAGTGGTCTTTCCCTTCACCAGTAAGAAGCAATATTGTACCCTCAAACAGCACCCACTGCCCAATCCCAGTTACCCATGTCTCTGCCCTATGCTTTTATCGTTAGATGTTAGTTGTGAAGTTACGTCCTAGGGGTTGGCAGCAGAGGAGGAGCCCTGCAGATACACAGATGAGGAATGCGTCTTTGTATTGTCCTTATACTTTACTCTGAGTGATGCACAAGTCCCGTGAACCCCTCTCCATCTTGTTCCACGCTCATCCCTTGTTGTCTGTGACCTTACAGAATAAAGAGAAGCTGGAGAAGCTGCGTAGTCAGGGCGAGCTGTTCTGCCAGAGGCTGGGGCGGTACCGCATGCCCTTTGCATGGACAGCAATTCATCTAATGAACATCGTGAGCAGCGCCGGGAGCCTGGAGCGAGACTCCACTGAGTTAGAAATAGGACCTGGAGGTATTACGCTGGCATCTTTATACTTGTCTGTGGAAAGGTTGTCAGGGGTGGGAATTGTTTCGAGACCATCTATTACTAAGAACACCGAAAAGTTTTACTGAACTTTTAACTACATTATTGCTGGGATCTCAATCCTTCCCCACCGAGCTCTGTCTGCATTGTGTCCTCTCTAACCATGGATTCAGAATTGTAGTTTAGTTTCTAAAGAAATTTCTCGAATTGGCAAAAACTATTAGTGACCCCCCCCCCCCGACCTACAATGGCCCCGACATACGATCATTTCAGCATACGATCACTCTCTGAGTCCATAACATGGTAAAGGCAGCATCAACATACGATGCTTTTGTATGTCGGGGCCATCGCATAAACGGCTATCCGACAGCGCAGACTGCTTCAGCTGCCACCGGATAGCCGTTTACGGTGCCCCGTGTGGTCCGCTGACGATCACTTACCTGTTCTCAGGCTCCGTGCGTCCTCTTCGGGATCCCCTGCATCGTCGGCGCTCTCCATCGTCGTCATTACGTCGCTGCGCACGCCGTCCCGTCATCCAATAGGAGCGGCGTGCGTAGCGACGTGATGGCGGCGACGGAGCGCGCGGATGCCGGGGAAGCAGAGGCCTTGCCGGAGCATCGGGGACACCACGGGGACACGGAGACAGCGATGGAAGGTGACATCCCGGGCAGCGGTGACGGTCCGGAGCGGCGGGGACAGGTGAGTACAACTTCCTCTACCAGTGGTCTTCAACCTGCGGACCTCCAGATGTTGCAAAGCTACAACTCCCAGCCGTTGGCTGTCCAGGCATGCTGGGTGTTGTAGTTTTGCAACATCTGGAGGTCCGCAGGTTGTAGACCACTGTCCTATACTTTACATTGCACGGATCCCTCAACATACGATGGATTCAACAAACGATGGTCCGTTTGGAACGGATTACCATCGCATGTTGAGGGTCCACTGTACTATTAAAGAAGCTGTACAGATAAAGCAAGTCCTTACATATAAACATCAGAAATAGCTGCTAGAAGTAACAAATCACTTTATACATAGAGGGCAGGGGCTTCTTTCTGCAGGGCCCAGTACAGTACATAGTTCATTATTTTTTCTTAGCCTTAAATGGGCACTGTCAGATACAAAAACTTTTGATATGTTGTAAAGCATGTGTAACCAATAGGTTTTGCAATTGCTTTAATTAGAAAATTTTCAGTATTTCATACTAAAAAATCCAGTCAAACAACTTCCCCCCCTGTCTGCTTGGACACATACCAGTCCTGCTGTGTCCATGAGTCATCACCTATGTCATGGACACACTTCCTTGATTGACAGCTGTGAGCGCAGGACTCAGGGAAAATCCTCCCACTGTCATCTTGTGTCCCGTTACTGTCAGTGAGGACAAGCTGGGAGTTGTAGTTTTGCTAATGCTAGGGGAGATGTGAGCAGACAGTATACTGAGGGAGGGGGCGGAGACCTGCACAGTGAGGCCACGCCCCCTCCCTTTGAGAGGAAATCAGACTAGTGAGCTAAACTAAAAGTGTAATAAAAAAGTAAATAAAGGTGCTAGACACAAAAAAATTTGATGTACATCGTCAGGATTAGGTACTGAGTGATGTATAAAAAAATGTTTTTTTTGTTGGATTTGACGGGTTCGCTTTAAAGGGGTACTCAGCCCCTGGACATCTTATTCCCATCCAAATGATAGGGGATAAGATGTCTGATTGCCGGGGTCCCAGCAGCGGTCTCTCTGTGCAGCTCTCGGCGTTTGTTGAAAGCGCTGGGTGCGGGCAGTGGGGTCATGAGGTCACTGCCACGCCCCTTGTGACGTCACGCCACACCCCCTCAATGAAAGTCTATGGGAGAGGCGGTCACACTCCCTCCCATAGATTTGTATTGAGGTGGAGTGGCCTGACCATGATGTCATGACCCCGCCGCCCGCTCCAAGCGCTTGGAACAAAATCATCCAAATGCTGTGGCAGCGGAGTACCCCTTTAAATAATAACCTACCATTTTGTGTATACAGCTTCTAGGCAGACCTCTGCATCTCTGTGGCGCCAGATATTATAGGCCTTACCTATCTCTTATCTCTCTTCAGAACGCAAAGGCTCGTGGTCAGAACGCCGCAATTCCAGCATTGTCGGTCGGAGGTCCCTGGAGCGTACCACCAGCGGAGACGAGTCCTGTAGCCTGACCAGCTTCCGGCCGGCGACACTGACCGTCACCAACTTCTTCAAACAGGTGCGAAGGCCTGAGCAGAGACACAGTCATCCACTTTTTATAGCAACATTGTTGGTCCAGGATAATGTGCATAGCTGTATAGGGGTCCGGGCTTGTTTTCACCTATACAGACCCCCCAAATGCCAGTGAGTCCCATAACAAAGCCAAAGAATTAAAGGCGTCCCCTCACGAGTCAATGCGTTGATCAGCTGATCGCCATGGGGTCTGCTTAATTCACTTTTAACCCTGTTTTAACCCAATATGCTTATTTACGACAGTGTTTCCTAACTAGTGTGTCTCCAGTTGCAAAACTAAAACTCCCAGCATGCCCGGACAGCCGAAGGCTGTCCGGGCATGCTGGGAGTTGTAGTTTTGCAACAGCTGGAGACACACTAGTTGTGAAGTAGAGCCTTAAGGGGTCTTACAATGCTGTTTTATCTGCCTGTGTAGAATATGTCCTGTGCAGGTGTCCTGTGCTGCCCTGGAGCGGATGCTTTGCTGTCTTGATCAGGCATAGGAAACCTTCGGCACTGCAGATGTTTTGGACTATGTCTCCCATGATGCACTTACAGCCGAAATGCCAAAGTATCATGGGTGATGTAGTCCAAAACATCTAGAGTGCCTAAGGTAGCCAATGCCTGGTCTAGACATTCAAGTTTCTGCTATTATGGCTGCAGTGGTGAAGGAGTCTGCAATCCTGGCCATTTAACTCTTTGATTGCCAGGTCAAGAGTGACTGCTGCTTGACCATAGGGGGGCCCTCCTGGGTTTAACACTGATGCAGCCATGACCTAGAGAACCAATGTGATGTCAGCCCTGGGGACCCCATGGTTCTCTGTACACTAACACTTATTGTGCCACACTAGTAAGCTTAAAGTAGGCGTCCCAAGACCCAAACATGATATGTGGAGAACCCCCCCCCCCCACCCATCGTGAAAATGGAGCTCCGGCATCTCCCCATATGAATAAAGCAGTGATTAAGCATGCATTGACATGAGTGGGAAAGGTTCCTGGGCGGGCTTGGTGACCTTTGCAGGGAGGGGGGAAGGCTGATCTGTGAGCAACATACAGTGGTCCCTCAGCATGATGGTAATCCATTCCAAATCGACCATCGTTTGTTGAAACCACCGTATGTTGAGGGATCCGTGCAATGTAAAGTATAAGACAGTGGTCTACAACCTGCGGACCTCCAGATGTTGCAAAACTACAAGACCCAGCATGCTGTCCGGGCATGCTGGGAGTCGTAGTTTTGCAACATCTGGAGGTCTGCAGGTTGAAGACCACTGGTATTGGAGGTTACACCGCTCGTCACCGCTGCCCTGGATGTCGCCTTCCATCGCTGTCGCCGCGTCCCCGGGGTGTCTCCCACGCTCCGGCAAGGCTTCTGCTTCCCCGGCATCCTCGCTCTCCGTCGCCACCATCACGTCGTTACACACGCCGCTCCTATTGGATGACGGGACGGTGTTCGCAGCGACGTGATGACGACGACGGAGAGCGCCGACGATGCTGGGGAGCCCAAAGAGGACGCACCGGGCCCCGAGGACAGGTAAGTGATCGTCAGCGGACCACACGGGGCAACGTAAACGGCTATACGGGGGCAGAAGAAGCAGTCTGCGCTGGCGGATAGCCGTTTATGCGATGGCCCCGACATACAAAAGCATCGTATGTTGATGCTGCCTTCAACATGCGATGGCCTCTGAGAGGCCATCGGATGTTGAAATGATCGTATGTCGGGGCCATCGTAGGTCGGGGGGGGTCACTGTATGTTGTGTGTACCTGTGTTATCTATACTCTGATGTCACCCTTCACTGTGCTCCTGTCTGTGATGATAAGAAGGAGACTGCTGGGAAGGGATCTGTACAGAGCAAGTGATCTGTACAAGTCTCAGCTTAGTTCTAGACCTAGTGGCCAGAATGAAAACTCGGGATTATTTTAAAATATGGATAGTTAAATGGGTACCCAGCCGCTAGACATGTTATCCCCTATCCAAAGAATAGGGAATAACATGTCTGATCATGGGGGTCTGGCCCCTGGGGACCCTCAAGATCTCCGCCGCGGCACCCCAGTAATCCAGTGCACGGAGATCACATCCGCAGTGCCCCCTCCATTCATGTCTATGGGAGGAGGCGTGACTGCTGTGTACTAGTCGTCACGCCCCCTCCCATAGACAGGTATGGAGGGGGCGTGGCATGATGTCACAAGCACAGAAGGCCCAGACCACTGTGACCGTAATGCCGCAGCTCTGGCCCAGAGATCATGGGGGTCCCCCCCCAATCAGACATGTTATCCCCTATGCTTTGGCTAGGGAAGAACATGTCTAAGGGCGGATTACCCCTTTCTTAATAATTAATAATAATTCTTAAGAAATATGTTTAACATTAAAAAAATGATTTAATTAACAAGTTGCTTATTGCCTATACTCTACCTCGTATAATGAGATGTAATTATTTTTTTCAGGAAGGTGATCGGCTAAGTGATGAAGATCTATATAAATTCCTGGCCGACATGAGGAGACCGTCTTCTGTTTTAAGAAGACTGCGCCCCATTACTGGTAAGAATTCTTCAAGTCCTTATGTCATTGTTCACACAAGAAATGCAACTCTGTGGGGTGGAAACCGGTTCTCGCTGAAGGGATCCAGCTGGTGTCCAGCTGGAGTCTTACACATACCCATTGGAAGTAATCAGTCAGCCCTTAAAGGGGTACTCCGGCCCTAAGACATCTTATCCCCTATCCAAAGGATAGGGGATAAGATGTCTGAACGTGGGGGTCCCGCCGCTGGGGACCCCCGCAATCTTGCATTCGGCACCCACCTCTTTGAGCTGTACGCCGCTCTGCCAGGTCACAAACTGCCGGATGCCGACCACAGGGCCGGAGTATTGTGACGTCACGATTCCGCCTCTGTGTGACGTCGCCCCCCCCGCTATGCAAGTCTATGGGAGGGGGCGTGACGTACGTCACGCCCCCTCCCATAGACTTGCATAGCGGGGGCAGGGTATGATGTCACACAGGGGCGGGGCGTGACGTCACGATACTCCGGCCCCGTGGTCGGCATCCGGCAGTTTGTGAGCTGGCAGCACAGCGTGCAGCTCAAAGAGTTGGGTTCCAAATGCAAGACTGCGGGGGTCCCCAGCGGCGGGACCCCTGCGGTCAGACATCTTATCCCCTATCCTTTGGATACGGGATAAGATGTCTTAGGGGCGGAGTACCCGTTTAATCCATGACTCTCCGGCTGTTGCAGAACTACAACTCCCAGCATGCCCTAATGAACAAAGTCTGTCAGAGCATGCTGGTAGTTGTGGTTTTGCAACAGCTGGAGAGCCATATGTTGGGGATCGGTGCGGTCGGTCCAAGACCAGTTGCTAATTTTGCAGGAATTCTGCAGAAATACATTTTATGGAGGAATCATTGAAGATGTTTTCTTCCTCAATTTCACTTAATGGGGAACTTCCGTAACATGTGGATAGAATTAGTTAGAATCTGCTACTTTTAATCCTTACATGCGACTGTCTGCACAGGAAACCCGCCGAGATTTCCCACAGTTTGTCTTTACCCTCATACTACTCATAGCTGAGGGTTTGCTTCAATAATATCCAGTCTTCTGTGAGCTGAACAGCCCAATACATTTTCCCTGCACTGATACATTGTCACAAGGTTTGTTGCCGCTGATGTGTTTCTGCTCACAGACGATTGTCGAGACTGTGTACAATGGTAACAAACCCTCGGCTTAGGCCGGGTTCACACCACGTTTCTGCAATACGGTTCCCGTATACGTTTTATTTTTGAAAACTGTACGGAACCGTTTTGAAAACCATATGCATTGACTCTCCATTGAAAACCGTATGCCAAAAGATGCATCAGGTTTTGTACGTTTTGCATCCTGTACGGTTTTGTCAGTTTTTTTCCCGTACCCAAAACCATAGCCTACCGCGGTTTTTAGTCGGGGAGTCAATGAGAACCGTATGTGCGTACGGTTCCATCTGGTTTGTACCATACAGTTTTTGACTTTGCACAGTTTTTTCTTAAAATTTCAATCAAACAAGGTAAACTTTATTCATAATGGAATGAAAAATTTAAAACTTATGTTTTTTTTCTTTAAGAATGCATGCAACCGGACATCCTTCCTCAAACCATATACGGATTAATATTTGTACACATGTTTTGATACAGTTTTGTCCGATTTTGAGGAATCCGTTTTTCATCAAAAACCTGATACGGGAACTGTATTTCAAAACGTGGTGTGAACCCGGCCTTAGTTCTTTTTCTGGTTTTAAGGCAGGCCAAGACTAGTGTGTCCCAGAAGGTAGGAACTCAGCGGGGAGAGTCACGGGGGATTCCTACAGTCGAGCCCCCTTGATCAGACACTTATCCCTATCCCAGTGTTTCCCAACCAGTGTGCCTCCAGCTGTTGCAAAGCTACAATTTCCTGCATGCCCGGACAGCCTTTGGCTGGCATTCTGGGAGTTGTAGTTTTGCAACAGCTAGAGACACATGGGTTGGGAAACACTGGCCTATCACTTAAATACCCCATTATTTATAATTAATTAATTCGATAGAAGATAAATTTTTACAAGCTGAAATACCACATTATTTATAATTAATTAATTAATTAATTAAATAGATAGATAGAGGATACATTTTTGCAAGCTGAAATACCACTTTATTTATGTTTAATTAATGAATTAATTAGATAGAGGATACATTTTTACAAGTTGAAATACCCTTTTATTTATAATTAATTAATTAATTAGAGGATACATTTTTACAAGCTGAAATACATTATTTATAATTAATTAATTAGAGGATACATTTTTACAAGCTGAAATACCCCTTTATTTATAATTAATTCATTATTTTATTATTTTATTTTTAAACACAGTTTCCATTAAAAAGTTGCAGCGTTTGTTACACTGATTATATTTATGTAAAAAGCAACTCATAGTCACTGGCTCTTATTGAGTAGATCCAACTGGTCTATGGAGTTTATTTTTAAATGCAGTGCTCCATAGGAAAAAATAGTATGCAAATTAGCTCCCCTATAAAAGGAAGAAAATTTACTCTAATTCAGTGTTTCCCAACCAGGGTGCCTCCAGCTGTTGCAAAACTAAAACTCCCAGCATGCCCCAGACAGACAACGGCTGTCCGGGCATGCTAAGAGTTGTAGTTTTGCAACAGCTGGAGGCACTCTAGTTGGGAGACACTTACCTGGGGTATTGTTACCTTTTTAAGGCTGGGTTCACTCCACGTTTTTGCAATACAGTTCTTGTATACAGTTTCAATTTGAAAACCGTACATAACCGTTATGAAAACCGTATGCATTGACTCGCCATTGAGAACCGTATGCCAAACCATGCATCAGGTTGTGTCCGTTTTGTATCTTGTACGATTTTTTTATTTTTTATTTTCCTGTACCCCAAACCGTAGCCTACCACGGTTTGTGGTCCGGGTGAAAAACCGTATTGAAACGTATATGTTTTTTTTAATTTTTTTTTTTAACATGGGAGTCAATGGAAACTGTACAGAACCTTATGTGCGTACGGTTACGTCCGGTTTTCACCATACGGTTTTTGACTGCACAGTTTTTTCTAGGAATTTCAATCAAACAAGTAAAACTTTATTCATAATGGAATGAAATGTTAAAAACTTATACATTTTTTTTCTTAAAAAAAAACGGATGCAACCGGACATCATTTTTCAAACCGTATACGGATTAAAATTTGTACACACGTTTTGATACAGTTTAGTCCGGTTTTGAGGAATCCGTTTTTTTTAATCAAAAGCCTGATACGGTAACTTTATTGCAAAAACGTGGTGTGAACCCAACCTAAGTTGTTACCTTTTTTTGAAAAATATTTTTGAAAATATTGCTGGTCGCAAGGCTTGTCAGACATTGACTTCCAGTAGTGGGCGCTATAGAGTCTCATTCCTCCTGGAGATAGCTATTTGGAAGACTTTGGATGCCATTGCGTCTGGAAGCTGCAGTTGTTTGGCCATTAGTCAGGAGCCGCCCGTTTCCTGCTTCTTGCCCGTTCAGTCCATAACAAAGAGCAGAGCTCCATGAAGCCGTACACGTAATGTGTGATTCATCCCTGAGCGGTGACCTTGGCGGGTCGTGTTCTGCACGTGTGCAGTTCATTCAGCTCTTCTATCGTCCTTTGTTCTCCCTGGGCAGATACATTACATCAGTCACTGGACGGCCGGGTCCTTCCAGACTCGCTCTGTACATAAAGTTTGTTCATTGCAGAATAAAAAGTTCTACAAAAAGTTCTACAATCCTGTTTGTTGCCATTTTGGAGATCTCTACCTAATGTCACGAAAGAAAAATGTTGATTTCAGACTAAAACGTTGATGAAGACTAAAAGTTTAAAGGGGTACTCCGGTGGAAAACATTTATTTTTTTAAATCAACTGGTGCCAGAAAGTTAAACAGATTTGTAAATGACGTAAAAGCACGTAAGTGCACTCACCGCTCAACGGAGAAAGCTGCGTCAAGGAGTCCGGTTGACGGGGTGCTGGGTCACAGCATAAGCGGCCTCTGAGAGGCCGGAAGAAGCACGCACTTGGGTGCGAAACTGCTGGCGTAGCCTCTGAGCACCACACACCTGTGCTTATGCTGTGACCCAGCACCCAGTCAACCGGTGAAGTTGCTTCTTTTGTGCTCTCCCCCTTCCTACCTCATTTTTTTGTCTAAGATTTGTAAATGACTTCTATTAAAAAATCTTTAGCCTTCCAGTACTTTTTAGCAGCTCTATGCTATAGAGGAAATTCTTTTCTTTTTGAATTTCTTATTTGTCTTGTCCACAGTGCTCTCTGCTGACACCTCTGTCCGTGTCAGGAACCGTCCAGAGCAGCATAGGTTTGCTATGGGGATTTTCTCCTGCTCTGGACAGTTCCTGATACAGGCATCAGGTGTCAGCAGAGAGCACTGTGGTCAGACAAAAAAGAAATTCAAAAAGAATGCCAGAAAGGTGCTAGAAAGTTAAATAGATTAGTAAATTACTCCTATTTAAAAAAATCTTAATCCTTCCACTACTTATCAGCTGCTGTATGCTCCACAGGAGGTTGTGTAGGTTTTTTCCACAGTGCTCTCTGCTGACACCTCTGTCCATATAGGGAACTGTCCAGAGCAGGAGATTTTTGCTATGGGAATATGCTTGTGCTCTGGACAGTTCCTGATAAGGACAGAGGTGTCAGCCAAGAGCACTGTGATCAGACTGGAAAGAACTACACAATTTGTGGAGCATACAGCAGCTGATAAAAACTGGAAGGATTAAGATTTTTAAATAGAAGTAATTTACAAATCTGTATAACGTTCTAGCACCAGTTGATTTGATTTTTTTTTCTTTTCCACCAGAGTACCCCTTTAAATATTTTTGTTTTTGCAAAATTTGCCGCTTCAGTGATTTTTAGATCTTTTGCTCAGATTCCAGTGCTTTCCAAGCAATGAGCAAAACAACAACTCCCAGTGGGCATTCTGGAACAGCTGGAGGCACACTGCATGGAAAACCTGTTGATACAGTGAAACTTCTTAGAGGCAATCTTCTAAAATTACACACAATGTGGTGGTCTTGAGGGATGGTCTTCTCAAAGAATACATAATAAATATGGAGCAGAATATCCAGGTGGTCTTCTCAGAGAGGTGGTCTTTTGGAGACATTTCACTTTAGCCTCTATGGTGACATCGAATCCTTATTTTACAGCTCAGCTGAAGATCGACATCTCACCGGCCCCAGAAAACCCAAGTTATTGTCTGACCCCCGAACTGTTACAAGTGAAACCTTATCCAGACAGCAGAGTCCGGCCGACCAGGGAGATCCTGGAATTCCCTGCACGGGACGTATATGTGCCAAACACAATCTACAGGTACGGTCCAGGGCGATTGTTATATTCTTATATGGAAGTGATAAAATATATGTACATGTGACTCCACCAGCAGAATAATGACTGCAGCTCTGGGGTATAATACAGGATATAACTCAGGATCAGTACAGGATAAGTAATGTAATGTATGTACACAGTGACCTCACCAGCAGAATAGTGAGTACAGCTCTGGAGTATAATACAGGATATAACTCAGGATCAGTACAGGATAAGTAATGTAATGTATGTACACAGTGACCTCACCAGCAGAATAGTGAGTACAGCTCTGGAGTATAATACAGGATATAACTCAGGATCAGTACAGGATAAGTAATGTGATGTATGTACACAGTGACCCCACCAGCAGAATAGTGAGTACAGCTCTGGAGTATAATACAGGATATAACTCAGGATCAGTACAGGATAAGTAATGTAATGTATGTACACAGTGACCTCACCAGCAGAATAGTGAGTACAGCTCTGGGGTATAATACAGGATATAACTCAGGATCAGTACAGGATAAGTAATGTAATATATGTACACAGTGACCTCACCAGCAGAATAGTGAGTACAGCTCTGGGGTATAATACAGGAAATAACTCAGGATCAGTACAGGATAAGTAATGTAATGTATGTACACAGTGACCTCACCAGCAGAATAGTGAGTACAGCTCTGGAGTATAATACAGGATATAACTCAGGATCAGTACAGGATAAGTAATGTAATGTATGTACACAGTGACCTCACCAGCAGAATAGTGAGTACAGCTCTGGAGTATAATACAGGAAATAACTCAGGATCAGTACAGGATAAGTGATGCCAATTGAACATTTGGACAAAGAGAAACAAATAGAAGAAAAGGTGTGATCATTGAAACCAAGGGATTAGTTCACATCTTTCTATCCACACTAATTGTTTACCGCGCTCTCCTATCCGTCCATACGTAACAATCTCAGGTTTTTATGATTCCATTACTGACTCTCTCGCTCTCCTGACATCCGCCGTGGCTCATACCGACGTAGCAGCAGCCAGATCTCCTCTGAACAACCTCTAATTTCCCGGGCCGCCGTAGACCCATGGAGTTTGGCCCATGAGAGGAGTTGACATTTTCTTTGAAGGTTAGAAGAAATAGGAGAGCGTAATCAATATGACAAGATAATGACTGTCGCCTCTAATGTAGTCGTCCCCGGGGGCCGCCCGCCCGCTGATGAGCGCTGGGAGACGTGATTTACAGCCGGGAAACATATTTACTCGCGCAGTTATGGGCTCACAGGCTGCGATTCCTTCTGGAAACAAAGACTTTTAAAGGAGTTTCTTTTCATTAGAAGTAACAAGCTTATCATCCTGAGCGAACGCTAAATAAAGATCACGGCTTACCTTCAATAAAAGTGCAAAAACACTCGCTAGATATTATTAACTAAAACAAATACTATAAGTGTAGAGTGTAGTGAATAGGAAAGGGTAGACTTCAGCATAGTCCTTAGGATGGGGGATCAGTGTCTGGGGGGGTACGTGTTTGGCTATGACGCCTGCTGCCCCTGCCTATCATGTAAAACAGAGTCCATTTTCCTTCTGTACAGTGGTCCCTCAAGTTACAATATTAATTGGTTCTGGGACGACCATTGTATGTTGAAACTATTGTATGTTGAGACCAGAACTCTATGGAAACAACCTGGTAATTGGTTCTAAAAGCACCAAAATGTCATCCAAAAATAGGAAAAAGTGAGGATTAAAGAAAAATAAGTAGATAACGAATATAGATAAAGCAAATCCTTACATATAAAAGTAAGAAAGATCTGCTGGGAGCTGTAAATCACTGTCTGTTTCAGTGTTTCCCAAGCATGGAGCCCCCAGCTGTTGCAAAACTACAACTCCCAGCATGCCCGGACAGCCTTCGGCTGTCCGGGCATGCTGGGAGTTGTAGTTTTGCAACTGCTGGGGGTACACTGCTTGGGAAACACTGGTCTATGTAGAGGACAGGAGCTTCTTCGGGGTCCTGTACAGTACAGGCAGTGTCTTAAAAAAAAAAGTAACATGGAGCCGCCTTCACCTGATGTCCAAAGGAGAAGCTAACCCTGGCACAGGTAAAGAGTACAAAACATGTAATACCTCCCTGTACTGTAGGGGGCGCTACCAGACACCAGTCAGTGCATATACTTCGGTAATACAGGTAAAGAGTACAAAACATGTAATGCCTCCCTGTACTGTAGGGGGCGCTACCAGACACCAGTCAGTGCATACACTTCAGTAATACAGGTAAAGAGTACAAAACATGTAATACCTCTCTGTACTGTAGGGGGCGCTACCAGAAATCAGTCAATGCATACACTTCAGTACTACAGGTAAAGAGTACAAAACATGGAATACCTTCCTGTACTGTAGGGGGCGCTACCAGACACCAGTCAGTGCATACACTTCAGTAATACAGGTAAAGAGTACAAAACATGTAATACCTCTCTGTACTGTAGGGGGCGATACCAGACATCAGTCAATGCATACACTTCAGTAATACAGGTAAAGAGTACAAAACATGTAATACCTCCCTGTACTGTAGGGGGTGCTACCAGACATCAGTCAGTGCATACACTTCAGTAATACAGGTAAAGAGTACAAAACATGTAATACCTCTCTGTACTGTAGGGGGCGATACCAGACATCAGTCAATGCATACACTTCAGTAATACAGGTAAAGAGTACAAAACATGTAATACCTCCCTGTACTGTAGGGGGTGCTACCAGACATCAGTCAATGCATACACTTCAGTAATACAGGTAAAGAGTACAGAACATGTAATACCTCTCTGTACTGTAGGGGGCGCTACCAGACACCAGTCAGTGCATACACTTCAGTACTACAGGTAAATACTAGTACAGAACATGTAATACCTGCCTGTACTGTAGGGGGCGCTATTAGACACCAGTCAGTGCATACACTCCAGTAATACAGGTCAAGAGTACAGAACATGTAATACCTCCATGTACTGTAGGGGGCGATACCAGACATCAGTCAATGCATACACTTCAGTAATACAGGTAAAGAGTACAGAACATGTAATACCTCCCTGTACTGTAGGGGGCGCTACCAGACACCAGTCAGTGCATACACTTCAGTACTACAGGTAAAGAGTACAAAACATGTAATGCCTCCCTGTACTATAGGGGGCGCTACCAGACATCAGTCAATGCATACACTTCAGTAATACAGGTAAAGAGTACAAAACATGTAATACCTCCCTGTACTGTAGGGGGCGCTACCAGACACCAGTCAGTGCATACACTTCAGTAATACAGGTGAAGAGTACAGAACATGTAATACCTGCCTGTACTGTAGGGGGCGCTATTAGACACCAGTCAGTGCATACACTCCAGTAATACAGGTAAAGAGTAGAGAACATGTAATACCTCCCTGTACTGTAGGGGGCGCTACGAGACATCAGTCAGTGCATACGCTTCAGTAACACAGGGGTTTTACCAGTGAATGCCCATTCTGATTGGTCGGTTCTTCCGGCCATTGACACATTTCACATATCTGGACTGTCTGTACATTGTATGTTGAGTCCGGTTACAACTTACAATGGTCCAAAAAAGACCATTGTATGTTGAAACTATTGTATGTTGAGGCCATTGTAAGTTGACGGATCACTGTATTTGGAATATACAGTAAGGGTATGTCCAGACCACGTATTTTGAATGGAATCTCCGCTTGTAGAAATCCGCGAGCAGAGATTTCATCTGGCGGCCGACTCAGAAATACTTTGGCGGTAGGACCGCGCGGCACTGCGCCGTCACCTTTGACAGCTATGCAGTGGTCACGAACTTAAGCGCAAAGAATGAACATGTTCTTTCTTTGCGCGGATCAATTTCAGCGGCAGAATTGTCTGCAGGTGAAATTCCGCAGTGTGAACGGGTCCGCGGAAGACCCATTCACACTAATGTTAGGAGTTCACACTGCGGAATTCCGACGCGCAATTCAGCGCTAATTACATAGTGTGAACATACCCTAAACAAGACTAATGCTATAGCTGGCCCCATGGGTACCACATGCTCCTCACTGGGGGCTAATCCTCGCTCCATATGTCTATACCAGTATTTTTCAACTAGTGTGCCTCCAGCTGTTGCAAAGCTACAACTCCCAACAGAATCCATTTTCCTTCTGTATTTGGAATATACAGAAAACTAGATTAATGCTATAGCTGGCCCCATGGTTACCATATGCTGCTAATTGGGGCTAATCCTCGCTCCATACGTCTATACCAATATTTTTCAACTAGTGTGCCTCCAGCTGTTGCCCGGAGCTATTTGTAACAGCATATTACCCGGAGCTATTTGTAACAGCATTTAGAGAAATTCTTTATAGCAAGCCCTATGAACGTAGGTGACAATAGACAGGAGCTGTCCAATACACATGAATGGAGAACGTTACTGGGCATGCTCTGTGACCTTTACAGAGGTCATTCTACAGGAAGAGGGAGGCTGAACTTGTATTGCACTGTTTCCCATCCAGGGTGCTTCCAGCTGTTGCAAAACTACAACTCCCAGAATGCTGGGAGTTGTAGTTTTGCAACAGCTGGAGGCACACTAGTTGACAATACACCAGTCTATACGTATCCAGTCTGTACCTCTATCTCGCAGGTCATCAGGTCTTTATTGCTGAGCTCTGTTTTAGTTTCTTAGGAATAACTTTGATTTGTGCGGCAGCGTTCATTGGCGCGTCTCTGTATTCTCAGGTGACGCCTTCAGTATCAAGCTCCTTGTCACCTTTCACCTAGTAAACTTTAATGTATATAGCAGTGAGGTCCGTCCTGAAGGGCCCCTGATATCGCCGCATGCTGGGTCTAGGATGGAGCGAGGCCGTTTGTTTTGGCGTAGCACAATGTCATTGTGAATGAATATCAAGATGGGGTCTGACCCGTCATATTTCTACTCGTTACTATGAAAGAAAGGAGAAAGAAAAAAAACACCTGAGAGAGAGGGGTGGAGGGGATTAGAGAGAGAGAGAGGGGTGGAGGGGGATTAGAGAGAGAGGGGTGGAGGGGGATTAGAGAGAGAGGGGTGGAGGGGGATTAGAGAGAGAGCGGTGGAGGGGGATTAGAGAGAGAGAGAGGGGTGGAGGGGGATGAGAGAGAGAGAGAAAGAGAGAGGTGGATTAGAGAGAGAGGGGTGGAGGGGGATTATAGAGAGAGAGAGGGGTGGAGGGGGATTAGAGACAGAGAGGGGTGGAGGGGGATTAGAGAGAGAGAGAGGGGGGTGGAGGGGGATTGGAGTGAGAGGGGTGGAGGGGGAATAGAGAGAGAGAGAGGGGTGGAGGGGGATTGGAGTGAGAGGGGTGGAGGGGGAATAGAGAGAGAGAGAGGGGTGGAGGGGGATTAGAGAGAGAGGGGTGGAGGGGGATTAGAGAGAGAGGGGGGGTGGAGGGGTATTAGATAGACAGAGAGGTAGAGGGGGATTAGAGAGAGAGAGAGAGAGAGGGGGGGGTGGAGGGGGATTAGAGAGAGAGAGAGGGGTGGAGGGGGATTAGAGAGAGAGCGGTGGAGGGGGATTAGAGAGAGAGAGAGAGGTGGATTAGAGAGAGAGGGGTGGAGGGGGATAATAGAGAGAGAGAGGGGTGGAGGGGGATGAGAGAGAGAGAGAGAGAGAGAGAGGGGTGGAGGGGGATTAGAGAGAGAGAGAGAGAGAGGGGTGGAGGGGGATTAGAGAGAGAGAGAGGGGGGTGGAGGGGGATTAGAGAGAGAGAGAGGGGGGTGGAGGGGGATTAGAGAGAGAGCGGTGGAGGGGGATTAGAGAGAGAGAGAGAGGGGTGGAGGGGGATTAGAGAGAGAGAGAGAGAGAGAGAGGTGGATTAGAGAGAGAGGGGTGGAGGGGGTGGAGGGGGATTAGAGAGAGAGAGAGAGGGGGGGGTGGAGGGGGATTAGAGAGAGAGAGAGAGGGGTGGAGGGGGATTAGAGAGAGAGGGGTGGAGGGGATTAGAGAGAGACAGGTGGAGGGGGTGGAGGGGGATTAGAGAGAGAGAGAGAGGGGGGGTGGAGGGGGATTAGAGAGAGAGAGAGGGGTGGAGGGGGATTAGATAGAGAGAGAGAGAGGGGTGGAGGGGGATTAGAGGGAGAGAGAGAGAGGGGTGGAGGGGGATTAGAGGGAGAGAGAGAGAGGGGTGGAGGGGGATTAGAGGGAGAGAGAGAGGGGTGGAGGGGGATTAGAGAGAGAGAGAGGGGTGGAGGGGGATTAGAGAGAGAGAGGGGTGGAGGGGGATTAGAGAGAGAGAGGGGTGGAGGGGGATGAGAGGGGTGGAGGGGGATTAGAGGGAGAGAGAGGGGTGGAGGGGGATTAGAGAGAGAGAGAGAGAGAGGGGTGGAGGGGGATTAGAGAGAGAGAGAGGGGTGGAGGGGGATTAGAGAGAGAGAGAGGGGTGGAGGGGGATTAGAGAGAGAGAGGGGTGGAGGGGGATTAGAGAGAGGGCGGTGGAGGGGGATTAGAGAGAGAGAGAGAGAGAGAGAGGGGTGGAGGGGGATTAGAGAGAGAGAGAGGGGTGGAGGGGGATTAGAGAGAGAGAGGGGTGGAGGGGGATTAGAGAGAGAGAGAGGGGTGGAGGGGGATTAGAGAGAGAGAGAGGGGTGGAGGGGGATTAGAGAGAGAGAGGGGTGGAGGGGGATTAGAGAGAGAGAGAGGGGTGGAGGGGGATTAGAGAGAGGGCGGTGGAGGGGGATTAGAGAGAGAGAGAGAGAGAGAGGTGGATTAGAGAGAGAGGGGTGGAGGGGGATTATAGAGAGAGAGAGAGGGGTGGAGGGGGATTGGAGTGAGAGGGGTGGAGGGGCAATAGAGAGAGAGAGGGGTGGAGGGGGATTAGAGAGAGAGAGAGAGAGGTGGAGGGGGATTAGATAGACAGAGAGGTAGAGGGGGATTAGAGAGAGGGGGGATTAGAGAGAGAGAGAGAGGGGGTGGAGGGGATTAGAGAGAGGGGGGTGGAGGGGGATTAGAGGGAGAGAGAGGGGTGGAGGGGGATTAGAGAGAGAGAGAGAGGGGTGGAGGGGGATTAGAGAGAGAGAGGGGTGGAGAGGGATGAGAGGGAGAGAGGGGTGGAGGGGGATGAGAGGGGTGGAGGGGGATTAGAGGGAGAGAGAGGGGTGGAGGGGGATTAGAGAGAGAGAGAGAGAGAGAGAGAGGGGTGGAGGGGGATTAGAGAGAGAGAGAGGGGTGGAGGGGGATTAGAGAGAGAGAGAGGGGTGGAGGGGGATTAGAGAGAGGGCGGTGGAGGGGGATTAGAGAGAGAGAGAGAGAGAGAGGTGGATTAGAGAGAGAGGGGTGGAGGGGGATTATAGAGAGAGAGAGAGGGGTGGAGGGGGATTGGAGTGAGAGGGGTGGAGGGGGATTAGAGAGAGAGAGAGGGGTGGAGGGGGATTAGAGAGAGGGCGGTGGAGGGGGATTAGAGAGAGAGAGAGAGAGAGAGGTGGATTAGAGAGAGAGGGGTGGAGGGGGATTATATAGAGAGAGAGAGGGGTGGAGGGGGATTGGAGTGAGAGGGGTGGAGGGGGAATAGAGAGAGAGAGAGGGGTGGAGGGGGATTAGAGAGAGAGAGAGAGAGAGAGGTAGAGGGGGATTAGAGAGAGAGAGAGAGAGAGAGAGAGAGGGGGGTGGAGGGGGATTAGAGAGAGAGAGGCGGGTGGAGGGGAATTAGAGAGAGAGAGGGGGGTGGAGGGGGATTAGAGAGAGAGAGGGGGGTGGAGGGGGATTAGAGAGAGAGAGGGGGGTGGAGGGGGATTAGAGAGAGAGAGAGAGGGGTGGAGGGGGATTAGATAGACAGAGAGGTAGAGGGGGATTAGAGAGAGGGGGGATTAGAGAGAGAGAGAGGGGGTGGAGGGGATTAGAGAGAGGGGGGTGGAGGGGTATTAGATAGACAGAGAGGTGGAGGGATAGAGTCAGTAGAGAGCGCTGTCCTGTGTCTTACAGTTGAGGTCAATGAACACTTCAACCATCTCTCCATCCAGATCCCTCCACACCACAGTCCTGGGGGGTAGAAGGGTGCGGGGGTCCCGTCCATCACTTTTTATATCTGTGCCGCAGGGATGTGGCCCTTGGGTGACGGCTGGATAGACCCATCTCACCAGTAGAACGTAAAGACGAGGGGAAACACTTATTGCCTTCATCTTTATTATCACAAAACATGTTAGAAAAAAAATCCGAGCAATGTAATTTCACTATACACATCCATACAATAATAATAATAATGTTAATTACATACAATAACAATAAAATAAAAAAACTATAAAGAAGCCAAATGAAAAATGAGGATATCCAGTGTCTACAAAGCTACAAAAGCTGCGGTTATTAATATAATAATAAGTTTACAGTACAGAAGTCAATATGACTTATAGGAAAAGCCTCGACCGCTCCAAGCTACAGTCCGACTACAGATAAATACAAGGGGATAGAGCGCTTCTTTACAGCAGTGTTTCCCAACCAGGGTGACTCCAGCTGTTGCAAAACTACAACTCCCAGCATGCCTGGACAGCCGAAGGCTGTCCAGGCATGCTGGGAGTTGTAGATTTGCAACAGCGGGAGGCACCTTGGTTGGGAAACACTGCTTTACAGTCTTGAATTTCTTTTTAAATATTTGGAAACACCCCCCAGGCATACTGGGAGTTGTAGTTTTGCAACAGCTGGAGGCACGCTGGTTGGGAAACACTGGTTTAGTCTCTCCCAGCTGTGTTCTATAGCAATGTTTCCCAACCTTTGCCAAACTACAACCCCCATCATGTATTGACGGACGAAGGTTGTCAGGGCATGCTGGGAGTTGTAGTTTTGCAACAGCTGGAGGCGCCGCACGAATACCTCGCACAATGATACAGCCATTTTGTTTAGTGTGTATCCTTGTGATGTGGGTATTATGGTCCATACTGATGGGTCTACATTTCGGGGATCGGTCCTATGTTCTGCTTTGGGTCAGAATAATCTGAACAATCCATGAAGGTCTAATGTTCTGATGTTTTCCACCTTCTGTCCGTCTTCCGTATGACTTATGGAATTACACCTGGTTTGCGCCCCAATTGCAAAAAAGAAATGTCTCTCGAAAACCATCTCCAGTTCCCATCTACTCAAAGTTCTCCAGCTCTGTGCGGTAGAGCATCATCTTGGTGGACCTGAGGGAGTACATTCTGCCTTTCTCCGGTTTCCAGGACAGGCCCTGTCCTCGTCGTCTTTCACCTTTCACCCTTGACCTGGGTTTGACGTATTTTGCATTCAGGTTGGTTCCTCCGCAAGACGATTTCCACCATCCGCCTGCAGCAAACAGCAACACAGTTAAGCCATTGGAAGCAAGCGACGCCTAAGGCTGGAGTCACACCACGTTTTTGCAATACAATTTACCGTATCAGGTTTTTTATTTAAAAAAAACGGATTCCTCAAAATCTGACTAAACTTTATCAAAACGTGTGTACAAATAAATTTTAAGCCGTATACAGTTGAAAAATTATGTCCTGTTGCATCCGTTTTTTAAGAAAAAAACATATACGTTTTTAACTTTTCACTCCATTATGAATAAAGTTTCACTTGTTTGATTGAAATACCAAGAAAAAAACTGTATAAAAGTCAAAAACCGTATGGTCGAAACCGGATGGAGCCGTACGCTCATACGGGTCTGTACAGTTCCCATTGACTCCCATGTTAAAAAAAAAAAACAAAAAAAAAAACCTATGCGTTACTATACGGTTTTTCACCCAGACCAAAAACCGTGGTAGGCTATGGTTTTTGGTACGGGAAAAATACTGACAAAACCGTACAGGGTGCAAAACAGATACAACCTGATGCATCTTTTGGCATACGGTTTTCAATGGAGAGTCAATGCATACGGTTTTCAATACCGTTCCGTACGGTTTTAAAATTGAAAACGTATACGGGAACTGTACTGCAAAAACGTGGTGTGAACCCGGCCTAAATCTTTTCTATGAAAACTCTTCCACTGCTCCATCTTCTGTAAATTCTAAATAGTCGGGTGAATCTACAGTAAAATTTGGCAAAGCGGAATTTAATAAATTAACGTCGATTAGTTTATGTTCACGAGGGAGAATTTTTCGAAAACAGCAGGACCCGCAGATTTGCGCAGTCTCTGCTCAGAAGCACAAAATAAAAGAAGACAGAGCTCCTCATGGGAGGATATCGTCGATACACACGGTGAGATACAAGTGGGGGGAAAGAACAGAAAGCCCCTCTTATTGTATTGTGCTCACCTGGTTCGGTTGTGTTAATAGACACAACCACTTAAGCGCATTGACTGTTGTAGCGTGGTGCAGCCTTCTCAGGGTCGGCGTGGAGGAGAGTCTCAGCCGAGGATTGCAGCGTAAATGAAATATTCAAAAATAAGCCAGGTTGCCGCGCAATCCACTCACAGTCAGTGTATGGAATAAGAAACTTCTTTATTAGCCACTTTACAACGTGTTTCGAGGCAACAGTGCCTCTTCATCAGGTATACAGGCTTATGATAACCCTGTATACCTGACGAAGTGGCACTGTTGCCTCGAAACGCGTTGTAATTTATGATAAACCTGTATACCTGACGAAGTGGCACTGTTGCCTCAAAACACGTTGTAAAGTGGCTAATAAAGAAGTTTCTTATTCCATACACCGACTGTGAGTGGATTGCATCGCAACCAGGCGTTTTTCGAATATTTCATTTACTCTGCTCAGAAGGGCCGAGGACCACTCGAAAATGCAATGCCTTCTGTGTCGACAGTGAATATCCGAGCGATCCTAGAAAGCAATAGGACTCTGCTGCAATGGAATTTCCGTGCTGGATTTTTCCGCTTGATTCCGCTTGAAAATTCCATCGTGAGAACAAGGCCTAAAAGTCGTTCTGGCTTCTAAGTGTTCTGATTCCCCAGAGAAGTCTCTTCTTTGGGGAACTGGGACACTTGGGGGAGGGGGCACCAGTTCTACAAATTGGTGTGATACCCACATCTATCAGACTTTAATGGCATATGCAATGTCCCATCGATTTCCACCAGTCAGCCAGAGTTTTGGCAGTGGTTAAAATCTTGGCGCCAGATAAAGCATTGTAACCCTGGGTTACAGGTTTTAAAGGGTTATTCTGCCGAAAAACATCTTATCCCCTACATAAAGGATAAGGGATAAGATGTCTGATCATGGGGATACCGCCGTGATCTCGGGTCCGGCAGCAGCGGCGTCCGAAACATGGAAACTTGGAGCTTTCGCGTGCGTGACATCACACTACGCCCCCTCCATTCATGTCTATGGGAGGGGGCGTGACGGCTACTACGTAGCCGTCACGCCTCCTCCCATAGACATGAATGGAGGGGGTGCGGTGGCTGTAGTGGCCAGTCAGCGGGCACGGAGCGGAGTTCGCTTGGTGCACAGATGACGGGACCCCCGCGATCAGTCATCTTATCCCCTATCTTTTGCATTTTGGCAGAGTACCCTTTAAGCACATATAGGAATTTTCTCACAGCGTTGCGTCTGCTGTTGGGGTTGGCACCTTACCTGTTGAGGTTTCGGCAGGACACTTGAGATGTTGGGAGTGGTGGTCGCCGGTAGAGAAGGGCAGCGGGGTGTATTCGGGCAGAGCGCTGGGGATGTTCCCCAGGACCTGAGACAGCTGCAGGGTGTAGCTCGAATCCTGGTTCCCCAGGGTGAATAAATATTCCACAAAGCGGACATTGTTCTTCCAGTCCTGCAGCTCAATGTGCAGGATATAGTCGGCCTGCTGGGACAGAGAGAAGATCTTCTGGAGGCCCAGCCAAAACTCGCCTGCGAAAGGAGAAGAAATGCGCTGAGTATTAGTGTTCAGACTCCGCCTAATAATTAGAATGAGCTGAGTGTTGGGGTTCAGGCTCTGCCCAATAATTAGAATGCACTAAATGTTTGGGTTGAGACGCCGCCCAATCATTAGAATGTGCTGAATATTAGTGTTCAGATGCCGCCCAATCATTAGAATGCGCTTAATATTAGTGTTCAGACTCCGCCCAATCATTAGAATGTGCTGAATATTAGTGTTCAGATTCCACCCAATCATTAGAATGCGCTTAATATTAGTGTTCAGACTCCGCCCAATCATTAGAATGTGCTGAATATTAGTGTTCAGATGCCGCCCAATCATTAGAATGCGCTGAGTATGTGTTCAGACTCCGCCCATCCATTAGAATGCACTGAATATTAGTGTTCAGACTCCGCCCATCCATTAGAATGCACTGAATATTAGTGTTCAGACTCCGCCCATCCATTAGAATGCACTGAATATTCGTGTTCAGACGCCGCCCTATCATTGGAATGCGCAGAGTATGTGTTCAGACTCCGCCCAATCATTAGAATGCGCTGAATATTAGTGTCCAGACTCCACCCAATCATTAGAATGCGCTGACTATTAGTGTTCAGACTGCGCCCAATCATTAGAATGCGCTGAATATTAGTGTTCAGACGCCGCCCTATCATTGGAATGCGCAGAGTATGTGTTCAGACTCCGCCCAATCATTAGAATGCGCTGAATATTAGTGTTCAGACTCCGCCCAATCATTAGAATGCGCTGAATATTAGTGTTCAGACTCCACCCAATCATTAGAATGCGCTGAATATTAGTGTTCAGACTCCACCCAATCATTAGAATGCGCTGAATATTAGTGTTCAGACTCTGCCCAATCATTAGAATGCGCTGACTATTAGTGTTCAGACTGCGCCCAATCATTAGAATGCGCTGAATATTAGTGTTCAGACGCCGCCCTATCATTGGAATGCGCAGAGTATGTGTTCAGACTCCGCCCAGTCATTAGAATGCTCTGAATATTAGTGTTCAGACTCCGCCCAGTCATTAGAATGCGCTGAGTTAAAGGGGTACCACTGGAACACGTTTTTCTTTAAATCTACTGGTGCCAGAAAGTTAAACAGATTTGTAAATTAACTTCTATTTAAAAATCTTAATCCTTCCAACCCTTCCCAAAAATTACAGCGCAGGTTTTGGCAGTGTCTTCCCAAAATGCGCTTTATCAAGATAACGCCATTTGTGGTAAGACGTCTATATTTTCAAGACTTCGGTCATTTGCGGCAAAAAGCAAAAAAAATATAAAAATAATAATAATACACTTGACATGTCCTTTAAAAAAATAAAAAAAAATGTAATACTCGGCTCTTTAATGCTCTCTTCTGACACCTCTGTCCATGTTAGGAACTGTCCAGAGCAGGAGAGGTTTGCTATGGGGATTTGCTCCTACTCTGGACAGTTCCTAAAATGAACAGAGGTGGCACTGTGGTCAAATAGAAAGGAAATAAAAAAAAAAAAAAAGAACTTCCTGTGGATCATATAGCAGCTGATAAGTACTGGAAGGATTAAGATTTTTAAATAGAAGTAATTTACAAATCTGTCTAACTTTTTGGCACCAGTTGATTTAAAACAAAATGTTTTCCAGTGGAGTACCCCTTTAAGTATTGTAATGTTTAGACTAATAGAATGTGCTGAGTATTAAAAAAAAATTTTGTTTGTTTTTTGTTGTTTTTTTTTTAAAGGACATGGCAAGTGTTTTTTATTTTTTTGGGGCACAAATGACCAAAGTCGTGATAATAATGACGCGTCTTACCACGATTTGCGTTATCTTGATAAAGCACATTTTGGCAAGACACTGCCAAAACCTGTGGGGTACCTCTAGTTAGTCGCAACGTGTAAAAGATGATGCGTACTTACATGCACTCACTAGGACACTCCTTTTTGTAAGAACCGTAAGTTTGCAATGTTCTACCCTATATCAGGCCGTCAGTTTCTGTCCCTATTGACCCCTCACGTGCGTTGGTCGTCGCGCCCTGCGTGTATTCTGACCTGCTCCGCCACCGCTCTGTGTGTGTCGTGCCAGTGAGTACAGTCCAGTTGCATAAGTTTCGTTTTTTTTGGGTCTGGGCGCAGTGATTTATTAACCTGTGTAAACAAAGGCGTTGCAGTCTGACCCGGCCGGGGCCCCCGGTGATTGGCCCTCCAGGGTTGGACGATGGGTTTGTCAGCTTGTTTGCCTCTTTAGACAAATACGTGATTTTTTTTTTTTTTTTTTGCAGGTATGAATGGAGCGTCTGCTCCGAGGTCATGATGCAATAGGGACAGCAGGTCGGGTTATCTGTTTGCGATACAGTAACGGTAGTGAGCCTGTACAGTTTGGGTTGGTTTATGCCAGTGGTCTCCAAACTGCGGCCCTCCAGATGTTTGAAAACTACAACTTCCAGCATGCCCGGACAGCCAACGGCTGTCCGGGCATGCTGGGAGTTGTAGTTTTGCAACATCTGGCCTTGCTTGCCTTGTTCTTGACAAAGCTGGGTGACGAGGGAGGGATAACATTATTGTTGGCACTCAGCTTTTCAAGACGCCTGAAGGTAAATCTGCCATTACCCAGCTTTTCTGAGAACTCATATGACCAAAAAAGAATCTGAATATAATAATTTAACAATGCCCAATGTTGTGGAACTACCTATAAGGTCTTAAGGAAGGGATTTGATAGGATATTATAAGATGCTCTCACCCCTCAGGTCACCAAAGCCTTTGGCGTAATCTTCCCACGTCTGGTTAAAGTCCATAGCTCCATCTGTCCTCCTCTGGATAACCGTCCATGCCGCTTCTTAAAGAGATAAGGGTAATTAGATGTAGCAAGTAATGTGCAAAACCTGCAGATTTGGGGTCTTCCACCCCCCTGTATGGCTTCTATCAATGCTTATCCTGTTGTGGGGGTTGTCCACACTTAGGGAAATTTATTATGCTGCCCATACATCCTATAGGGCTGTGCACTACTACAGCAGTCAGTCTTACAGATACAGATGCTGCAGCTGCATCCCCATACCTACTGCAGCTACATCCCCCTCTTTATAAGAGAAACTGCAGCTGCATCCCCCTCTATATCAGAGAAACTTCAGCTGAATCCCCCTCTTTACCAAAGAAACTGCAGCTGAATCCCCCTCTATACCGGATAAACTGAAGCTGCGCTCCCCTTTATACCGGATAAACTGCAGCTGCGTCCTCCTCCTTACCAGAATAATTGCAGCTGCATCCCCTTCCTTACCAGAGAAATTACAGCTGCATCTCTTTGCACCAAAAAAAATTACAGCTGCATCCCCCTCCCAACTGAGGGGCCGGAGCGACATCCCCTCCATACGAAAGAAACTGCAGCTGCATCCCCCTACCTACCAGAGAAATCGCAGCTACCTCTTTGTACAAGAGAAACTGCAGCTGCATTCCCCTCCTTACCAGAAAAACTGCAGCTTTACACCCTTCTTTTACTTCTACATGTATTCTCTTTGCTGTTTTACGGTGAATTTTTTTGGTGGCAGTCCAGCGTTACCTGTTGTGAATTCACAGTAGACTCTGAATTCTGCGCTGTTGTTTGGTCTTATGGTGTAGACGCCGCTCAGCCGTGTGCCCTGGTTATAGACGTCGTTACAGTCCCGTGGATGATCTGAAACGGTGAACAGAAACATGACTTATTAAATTTTATATATAAATAAATTGGATTGTTCGTAAAATCTTAGAGTTAACTTTGTCATATAAACCGTATTTCTCTCTTGCATTATTTTTGATCTGTTTAAATCAATTCTCTTCCTTATAAAAGAAATTGCAGCTGCATCCCCCTCCTCTCTACTAAAGAAACTGCAGCTGCATCCCCCTCCTCTCTACCTTAGAAACTGCAGCTGCATCTGCCTGCTCTCTACCAAAGAAACTGCAGCTCCATCCCCCTCCTCTCTACAAAATAAACTGCAGCTGCATCCTCCTCCTCTCTACTAAAGAAACTGCATCTGCATCTGCCTGCTCTCTACCAAATAAACTGCAGCTGCATCCTCCTCTCTACTAAAGAAACTGCATCTGCATCTGCCTGCTCTCTACCAAATAAACTGCAGCTGCATCCCCCTCCTCTCTACTAAAGAAACTGCAGCTGCATCTGCCTGCTCTCTACCAAAGAAATTGCAGCTGCATCCCCCTCCTCTCTACTAAAGAAACTGCAGCTGCATCCCCCTCCTCTCTACTTAAGAAACTGCAGCTGCACCCCCCTCCTCCCTACCAAAGAAACTGCAGCTCCATCCCCCTCCTCTCTACAAAAGAAACTGCAGCTGCATCCCCCTCCTGCCTACCAGAGAAACTGCAGCTACATTCCCCTCCTCCCTACCAAAGAAACTGCAGCTGCATCCCCCTCCACTCTACTAAAGAAACTGCAGCTGCATCCCCCTCATCCCTACCAAAGAAACTGCAGCTGCATCCCCCTCCTCTCTACTAAAGAAACTGCAGCTGCATCTACCTCCTCTATACTAAAGAAACTGCAGCTGCATCCCCTCCTCCCTACCAAAGAAACTGCAGCTGCATCCCCCTCCTCTCTACCAAAGAAACTGCAGCTGCATCCCTCTCCTCTCTACCAAAGAAACTGCAGCTGCATCCCTCTCCTCTCTACCAAAGAAACTGCAGCTGCATCCCCCTCCTCTCTACCAAAGACACTGCAGCTGCATCTCCCTCCTCCCTGGCAAAGACACTGCAGCTGCACCCCCCCCCCCCTCCCTTACCAGTTAAACTGTGCAGATAAAGGTCCACAGTTTGGAGATCACTGGTCCAGAGCAGTTTTATAGCAGTGTTGTCCAAACTGTGCCCTCCAAATGTCAGGGCATGCTGGGAGTTGTAGTTTTGCAACAGCTGCAGAGAGTTACAGGTTGTAGGGGGAGGGGGGGGGCACTTCTCTATAGGGTCCTATATTTAATTTGCAACTGACTAAGAATAGATCCCTACCATTGGGATCCGGCGTTCGATCGGTGACTGTGCTTGAATTGAAGGACGAGGGGTCATCCATCTTCTGGCTTCCGGGTGCGCTCCTCTTACCATCGGTGACACTGGCATTGCCAATCTGAAGGAGAAGGGTTTACTGTCAACTTCTTGAAGTGGTCAGTGTTCTCCAAACGTTGGCTGTCCGGGCATTCTGGGAGTTGTAGTTTTGCAATGCCTGGAGGGCCGCAGTTTGGAGACCACTGCCATAGATCATACACATATTGCAGTCTGTAGACAATATGGAGGCCGCCATTGTTTGCAGGGGGAAGGGCAGGGTTGTATGGAAAGTAGTCATCCCTAGTGTCACATGACCTCTTACCTTCTCTTCGAGATCCTTTATTTGGCTGTTTTGGTGATCCAGCTGCACGTTCTGGTCTGCGACCACCTTCAAAAGTCGTTGTATGTTCGTGTCTTGCTGCTCTACATATTGCTGAAATATATTTTATATGCAGTTATTTTTCGTTTTATATATATATATATATATATATATATATATATATATATATTTATATTTATCTTTTCATATAAAAAAAATGTGTGTGTGTGTATATATATATATATTATACTAATATATAAAATATAAATGTGGCAATATCTAGTCAAGTTGTCTCCAACCTGCGGACCTCCAGATGTTGCAAAACTACAACTCCCAGCATGCCCGGACAGCCGTTGGCTGTCCGGGCATGCTGGGAGTTGTAGTTTTGCAACATCTGGAGGTCCCCAGGTTGAAGACCACTCATCTAGTCTGTTGCTAATGAGCAACACACCTGAAAACACACCTATTCCCAGCGCCAGGCCATCAAGACACAGGGAAGTATTCCCCAGCACGTGGCTCTCCAGCCGTTGCAAAACTACAACTCCCATTATGCCCTGACATCTTTTAGTAGCCAAATAGTAGTGTACAGCCAACCCATGGGCTGTCAAGGGCATGATGGGAGGTGTAGTTGTGCAACGGCTGTGGTATATTTCTATATGAGGAGCAACTAACTTAAAGAGGTGATCCAGGATTAGTAAAACATAGTTTATTTCTTTTAGAAACAGCGCCACCCTTGTCCTCAGGTTGTGTGAGGTATTACAGCTCACTTCCATTAAAGGGGTACTCCGCTGAAAAACTTTTTTTTTGTAAATCAACTGGTGCCAGAGTCTGGGGGGGGCGGGGGGGAGTTTGCTGTTGCATAAAGCTGACGCTCAAAGGGGCTTTCTTTTTTTTTTTTTTTTTATCCCCGCTTCGGTTCCATTTTTGCAGGCTGTAAACGGATAAAAAAAAACTGTTTTAAAAAATCCCATTCATGTCAATGGGATTTTTTTTTACAATCCGTTTGTACCCGTCTGCACTCATTTCTGTTTTTTTAAGGCAGAATAAACGGCACATGCAGTATTTTTTCTTCCGTCAAAAAAACGGAAGAAAAAAACGGATACAGTAAATTTAACATTGAAGTCTATGGAACACGGATGAGTCTTTCATGTCATCCGTTTGCATCAGTTTTTTTTTTTATCCGTTTTTACTTCTGAGCTCAGAACAAAAACATATTTTTTTTTTGGTTTTTTTTGGGGGGGGTTTATCAACTGAACAATAACGGATCCAAACGGATAAAATCCTTTTTTATTTTTGACGGGAGAAGAACGGGACGGGTCTAGACAGCCGTATGAACGCAGCCTCAGAGAGGACAATAACCTGCTCTGTGGCGGATATAATTGTTTTTTTTACATCTATAGCCGAAGGCGCAGGGTACAGGGTGCGGTAAATGTGGGCGACGCATCATCTGGCGCTGTCATGTGTATGTGATGATCATCCAGCCGGACTGTAGTCTACAAGCCTGGGCACAGCGGTAAAGCAAATGTGCGCCGTATGGATGGATTGGATGGCAGGAAGCCAAACCAGACACTAAACCGGTGTTTCTCAACCAGGGTGACTCCAGCTGCTGCACAACTACAACTCCCAGCATGCCAAAGGCTGTCCTAGCATGTTGGGAGTTGTAGTTTAGCAACTGCCTGTTTTATGACTGCTACTTCTTAAGCAGTTTTTCTCAACCAGTGTGCCTCCAGCTTTCTTTACACTACAACTCCCAGCATGCCCATAACGACTGCTACCTCTGAACCCCCCCTATAACAGTGTTTCCCAACTAGGGTGCCTCCAGCTGTTGCAAAACTGCAATTCCCAGAATGCCCAGACAGCCATGCTGTCTGGGCATGCTGGGAGTTGTAGTTTTGCAACAGCAGGGATCCAAACCAAACACTAGACCAGTGTTTTTTTTGACCTGTGTGCCTCCAGCTGTTGCAAAACTATAACTCCCAGCATGCCCGGATAGCCAAAGGCTTTCCGGGCATGTTGGGTGTTGTCGTTTTTCAACAGCTGGAGGCACCCTGGTTGGGCAACACTGCACTAGACCAGTGTTTTTCGACCTGTGTGCCTCAAGCTGTTTCAAAACTACAACTCCCAGCATGCCCGGACAGCCAAAGGCTGTCTGGGCATGCTTGAAGTTTTAGTTTTGCAACTGCCTGTTAAACAAGTGTGCCTCCAACTGTCTCAAAACTACAACTCCCAGCTTGACCATAACGACTGCTTCCTCTGCACCCCCTACAGCAGTTTTTCCCAACCAGTGTGCCTCCAGCTGTTGCAAAACTACAACACTCAGCATGCCCAGGCAGCCTTTGGCTGCCTGGGCATGTTGAGAGTTGTAGTTTTGCAACAGCTGGAGGCACACTGGTTGGGAAACACTCCACCAAGACTATATAAAGCTGAAAGTGCTCTTCTCTCAACCTTCTTGGATGTTGTCACCCAGCTTTCCCAGTCTCCTGAACGACAGACATCCCTAAGTAGTGGTACACCTTGCTTGTTTTTATTATACGGAAAAGTGCAGCGAACGGGACGTGTCCACCACGCGGCTATTCGCCGATCGGCATTTACGTTGTTCTACACTTTGCTTGAAATACAATCCCCCAACGTGTCGCTCTCAGTATTGCTTCAATACGTTGCGGCAGTCTCTGACTACAAGATCGCTCCTTGCACCCTGAAGCTGTTTGCGGCACCGCAACTCCCAGCATGACCTGCTTGCTTGTCTGGTGGAATTGTTATCTAAGCAGCATCCTACTGCGCAGACCCCCCCCCCCCTTTTTTTACCTTCAGCGTAGCTACGTCTTTGTGGTCCTGGACCTCGTCGTAACCCTTGGAGATCTGGTTGAGCTTCTCTTCGAGCCGCAGGATCTTGCCCTGGAGCTGCACCTTGTCCTGCAGGAGATGCTCGATCTGGTCGTAGATTTTGCCCGACATGTTTCTCAGCTCCTCGTTGTTCTCCTGCAGCTGGGAGGTCTTCTCCTTCAGCTCCTCTTCCTTCTCCCGGATCTCGTTGGTCTGCTCCGAGAGGTCGTAGAAGGACTTGTCGAACAGGTTGAGCTTCTGGAAGATCTCGTTGATCTGCCCCTTGGTCTTGTGGACGAAATCCTTCAGGCCGTGGCCGAGCTGCAGGAGCCCGTTGGCCAGGATCCTCACGTCGTCCAGCATGGCGAACCGCGATTTGGATTCCGCGGGCAAAGCCTCGAACTGGACGTCCTCGTGTTTCTCGATGGACGCGGAGAAGACCAGAGGCAGCAGGAGGAGGATGAGGAGCTTCATGTCGGTGGCAGCGCTCGCTGAGTGTGTCCGTCCTGCCTTACTATAAGCTGTATATATATGACGGCAGAGATTAGGCACAGACAGGGCACTGGTTGATGATTAAACAAGGCACTTGAACTAATGTAACCTCTGCCCAATTTTTTTTTTTTTGCCTTCCGCAACCTGGAGCTGATAAAATCGCCTAAAAAAAAAAAAAAAAAAGATATTCATTCATATTATAACCAAAGTGTATAAACAATCCAGATCATCCTCCCGGTGCCCGCTGGGACAGCCTGACCTTTGTACTCCGTGCCTAGAAAACAATCTGGAGCAAAGATGTGTGAACACCCCCCCCCCCTTCCTTCCCCTTCCAAGGACACTTGTGAGGAATTTGCAGTTTTCCCGGTATTGTTGCGTCAGATACAGTGTTGCGCAGCGCTACAGTTTGTACTCCTGGGTTGCACAAACGTTACATTCCGGATCCTATGGATGGAAGATTAAATATAGCCCTAGTGATTATTTATAGTAAGATATTTGAGTGAGGTCGCTGCTCGTCGCGGACGGGATGATATCTGCATCAAAGGGGTTAACCCCAGATTATCACTTATCAGATATTAACCAGATAGGGGGAGAAGTGTCTGAACGGTAGTGGTCCCCCCCAAGCACCTTAAAGGGGTTATCCAGGAAAAAACTTTTTATATATATATATCAACTGGCTCCAGAAAGTTAAACAGAGTTGTAACTATTAAAAAATCTTAATCCTTTCAGTACTTATGAGCTTCTGAAGTTAAGGTTGTTCTTTTCTGTCTAAGTGCTCTCTGATGACACGTGTCTCGGGAACCGTCCAGTTTAGAAGAGGTTTGCTATGGGAATTTGCTTCTAAACTGGGCGGTTCCCGAGACACGTGTCATCAGAGAGGACTTAGACAGAAAAGAACAACCTTAAAGGGATACTCCGCCCCTAGACATCTTATCCCCTATCCAAAGGATAGGGGATAAGATGTCAGATCGCTGGGGTTCCGCTGCTTGGGACCCCGGGGATCGCTGCTGCAGCACCCCGCTATCATTACTGCGCAGAGCGGGATCGCTCTGCACGAAATGACGGGCGATACAGGGGCCGGAGCATCGTTACGTCACGGCCCCGCCCCTCGTGACGTCACGGCCCGCCCCGTCAATACAAGTCTATGGGAGGGGGCGTGGCAGTCATCACGCCCCTTGCTATAGACTTGCATTAAAGGGGACGGGCCGTGATGTCATGAGGGGCGGAGCCATGACGTCACGCTGCTCCGGCCCCTGTATCGTCCGTCATTACGCACAGAGCGATCTCGCTCTGCGCAGTAATGACAGCGGGGTGCCGCAGCGGCGATCCCGGGGGTCCCCAGCAGCAGGAACCCGGCGATCTAACATCTTATCCCCTATCCTTTGGATAGGGGATAAGATGCCAGGGGTAGAGTACCCCTTTAACTTCAGAAGCTCATAAGTACTGAAAGGATTAAGATTTTTTAATAGAAGTAATTTATAAATCTGTTTAACTTTCTGGAGCCAGTTGATATATAAAAAAAAGTTTTTTCTTGGAATACCCCTATTATGGCCTATTCACACGTACTGTTTTCTGTGCAGATTTCATGCACAGGATTTTCTGCTGCAGATTTCAATGTAAACTGAATGACTGAGCACAGCTGGAAATCCTGCGCATCAAATTTGCGCAGAATACTGTACGTGTGAATAGACCCTAAAGGGGTACTCTAGTGGAAAACAATTTTTTTTAAATAAACTGGTGCCAGAAAGTTCTACATATTTGTAAATTACTTCTATTTAAAAATCTTAATCCTTCCAGTACTTATCAGCTGCTGTATGCTCCACAGGAAGTTGTGTAATTATTTCCAGTCTGACCACAGTGCTCTCTGCTGACACCTCTGTCCGTGTCAGGAACTGTCCAGAGCAGGAGCGAATCCCCATAGCAAACCTCTCCTGCTCTGGTCAATTTCTGACATGAACAGAGGTGTCAGCAGAGAGCAGTGTGGTCAGTCAGAAAAGAACTTCACTACTTCCTGTGGAGCATACAGCAGCTGATAAGTACTGGAAGGATTCAGATTTTGTAATAGAAGTATTTTACAAATCTGTTTAAAGGGGTATTCTGGGCAAAAAAACATCTTATGTCCTATCGAAAGGATAGGGGGGTTAAGATGTCTGACCGTGCGGGGCCCGCTGCTGGGACCCCCCTGCAATCTCCCTGCAGCACTCGCATTCTATGCGGGGCTGCGTCTCTATTTTCCGAAACCTTGGCATTTCCGGGACTGGAGACGTGATGTAATGCCACGCCCGCTCCATTCATGTCTATGGGAGGGGGCGTGATGGTTGTCACACACCCTCCCATAGACATGAAGGGAGGGGGCGTGACGTGACGTCACGTCCCCAGTCCCAGAGGTTTCCGAAACTAGATACGCAGCCCCGCATAGAATGCGAGTGCTGCAGGGAGATCGCGGGGGTGCCAGCAGCTGGCCCCCCACAATCAGACATCTTATCCCCAATCCTTTGGATAGGGGATAAGATGTTTTTTCCCGGAATACCCCTTTAACTTTCTGCCACCAGTTGATTTAAAAAAATAATAATTGTACCCCTTTTAAGGCCTTCGCACTGCGGAATCTGTCAGAAAAATTGGATTCAGTTGCACCGTGCACGCAGCAGAATTTCTACAGCAGAAACTTCTGCCGCATTAATACAGATTTCAGCCGCCACAGAATGAATATGTCAATTCTTTCTGCCGAATCCACTCGGAAATGCATTGCTGTCTATGAAGACACCGCATTTCTGAGCGGTCCTAGCATCGCCTTGTTCTACGGTATTTAAAGGGGTATTCCAGGAAAAAAACTTTTTTTTATATATATATCAACTGGCTCCAGAAAGTTAAACAGATTTGTAAATTACTTCTATAAAAAAAATCTTAATCCTTTCAGTACTTATGAGCTTCTGAAGTTAAGGTTGTTCTTTTCTGTCTAAGTGCTCTCTGATGACACGTGTCTCGGGAACCGCCCAGTTTAGAAGCAAATCCCCATAGCAAACCTCTTCTAAACTGGGCGGTTCCCGAGACACGTGTCATCAGAGAGCACTCAGACAGAAAATAGCAACCTTAACTCCAGAAGCTCATAAGTACTGAAAGGATTAAGATTTTTTAATAGAAGTAATTTACAAATCTGTTTAACTTTCTGGAGCCAGTTGATATATATATAAAAAAAAGTTTTTTTTCCTGGAATACCCCTTTAATTCTGGCTGCCGTAGCAAGTAACACAGATAAACTTGGAACATTAATCTATTTTGTGTGTAGAATGGGAAAAGTTTGGTGTGATGTTACATTCCGTATATATATTTATCAAAATTTTTTTAACCCAGTGTCTGGAAATTTGCAGAATTTTGCAAAATTCTTAAAGAGATACTCCACTGGAAAACATTTTGGTTTTAAATCAACTGGTGCCAGAAAGTTAACCAGATTTGTAAATTACTTCTATTCAAAAATTAATTTTTTTAATCCTTTTTTTTTTTTTAATCCTTCCAGTACTTATCAGCTGCTGTTATGATCCACAGGAAGTTCTTTTCTTTTTGAATTTCCTTTCTGTCTGACCACAGTGCTCTCTGCTGACACCTCTGTCCATTTTAGGAACTGTCCAGAGTAGGAGAAAATCCCCTTAGAAAACCTATCCGGCTCTCTGGACAGTTCCTGACATGGAAGAGAGCACTGTGGTCAGGCAGGAAGGAAATTCAAAAAGAAAAGAACTTCCTGTAGATCATAAAAGCAGATAAGTACTGGAAGGAGTAAGATTTTTTTAATAGAAGTCATTTACAAATCTCTTCAACTTGACTTTCTGGCACCAGTTGATAAAAAAAAAAAAAAAAAAATTCCAGTGGAGTACCCCTTTAAGAATTTAATGAATTTAAAGGGTACCTTTCATCAAAAAAACTTTTGATATATTATAGAGTAATGTATGCAGAATAACTTTCCAATAGCATGTTATTAATAAATATGCTTCTTTCTACTTAATTTTCCACTTTGAAAAAATGACCACTAGGGGTCCTTTACCAGTCCTTTTTTTTTTTTATTATTTTTTTTTTTTTTATAGATTTCAGACTCATGCTGGAGTCCTAAATCTCAGACTGCAGCCGGGACACAGACAAACTCAGCACTGCTCCCTGCCAGGGAGTTTGTCTGTGTCCCGGCTGCAGTCTGAGATTTAGGACTCCAGCATGAGTCTGAAATCCATAAAAAAGGGACTGGTAGGGAGACCCCTAGTGGTCATTTTTTCAAAGTGGAAAATTAAATAGAAAGAAGCATATTTTTTAATTACATGTTATTGGAAAGTTATTCTGCATACATTAATCTATAATATATCAAAAGTTTATTTTGATGAAAGGTCCCCTTTAATGGCTTTTGTTTCTTTTCATTTTCATACATAACAATGGAGCTTTTTTTTTTTTTTTTTTGCAAAGATCTTGCAAAACTACAACTCCCAGCATGCCCGGACAGCCTTTGGCTGTCCGGGCATGCTGGGAGTTGTAGTTTTGCAACAGCTGGAGGCACCCTGGTTGGGCGAAACATTAATCTACATACTACAATGTTCTGGTTCATCCATGCAGAGGATAAGGGTCGTGTTACTTACTCTCAGTGATGTTCTCGTCTTCCCCGTCCGTCTCTTTGTGCACAGATTTCGGCGGTCACCTCCGTACCCTTCTCATTTATACTCCACAGTGACTCACCCGTGGGGGGGGGGTTACACAATGCTATAGATACCACAGAAGGGGAACTTTCTGCGTCTTTTTTTGAGTCACCCATTGTGGGCTACCTTAGTGCAAAAAAAATACAAAAATACAAAAAAAAAGAAATAAAAAAACTTAACACAAAAGATAAAAATATTCTCAATTTTTTAAAAATTTTTAAATTTTAATTGTATTTTTTTCCAAAATAAATTTCTTGTAATGTGGATTCATGATGCAATGTAAATACAGTCACCTCTTTGCTGTTTATTTAACTTTCCCATTGAGCGGTTTACACTGAGATATTTCCGTCACATCTGGTCTCTATTACAGACTGGGATAAGGCTTTTTTTTTTTTTCGTGACTTTTCACCTAATTTCTGACACTCCCGGCTCAGCACTATGACATACAAACGTGTCTCCAATCACAAGACCAGGGGGGGGACTGTGACTCCCCCCTATTCTCAGGACACATGCCCCTTTCATAAGACCCTATTCACAATGAACTCTGGTAGCCTTTCTATGCCCTAGATTTGTCATCTAGTATATATGGTTGTTTGTTTGTTGATGGAGGAAGGCATAGGGGACCTTTGAGCACAGTTTACGTATAGCATTTAGCCTACTTACACTTATTACAATTATGTCTGTAATGGTCTCTATCTGACACTTTTGTTGGATAGGGGGGGGAGATGCCGAGCTCAGGGATATATTGGTCTCTATAATTTTGTTCCATTTTTTCATAGAGAAGATTGTGAATCCTGCTTATCTTACCCACATGTAGAGAAGCCTGTGAGTCCTGCTTATCTTACCCACATGTAGAGAAGCCTGTGAGTCCTGCTTATCTTACCCACATGTAGAGAAGCCTGTGAGTCCTGCTTATCTTACCTACATGTAGAGAAGCCTGTGAGTCCTGCTTATATTACCTACATGTAAAGAAGCCTGTGAGTCCTGCTTATCTTACCCACATGTAGAGAAGCCTGTGAGTCCTGCTTATCCCGCTCACATGTAGAGAAGCCTGTGAGTCCTGCTTATATTACCCACATGTAGAGAAGCCTGTGAGTCCTGCTTATATTACCCAAATGTAAAGAAGTCGGTCAGTCCTGCTTATCTTACCCAAATGTAGAGAAGTCTGTGAGTCCTGCTTATCTTACCCACATGTAGAGAAACCTGTGAGTCCTGCTTATCCTGCCCACATGTAGAAAAGCCTGTGAGTCCTGCTTATCCTGCTCACATGTAGAGAAGCCTGTGAGTCCTGCTTATCCTGCTCACATGTAGAGAAGCCTGTGAGTCCTGCTTATCTTACCCACACATAGAGAAGCCTGTGAGTCCTGCTTATCTTACACACACGTAGAGAAGCCTGTGAGTCCTGCTTATCTTACCCACATGTAGAGAAGCCTGTGAGTCCTGCTTATCCTGCTCACATGTAGAGAAGCCTGTGAGTCCTGCTTATCTTACCCACATGTAGAGAAGCCTGTGAGTCCTGCTTATCTTACCCACATGTAGAGAAGCCTGTGAGTCCTGCTTATCCTGCTCACATGTAGAGAAGCCTGTGAGTCCTGCTTATCCTGCTCACATGTAGAGAAGCCTATGAGTCCTGCTTATCTTACCCAAATGTAGAGAAGCCTGTGAGTCCTGCTTATCCCGCCCACATGTAGAGAAGCCTATGAGTCCTGCTTATCCTGCTCACATGTAGAGAAGCCTGTGAGTCCTGCTTATCCTGCTCACATGTAGAGAAGCCTGTGAGTCCTGCTTATCTTGCTCACATGTAGAGAAGCCTGTGAGTCCTGCTTATCCAGCCCACATGTACGGAAGCCTTTGAGTCCTGCTTATTCTGTTCACATGTAGAGAAGCCTTTGAGTCCTGCTTATCCCGCCCACATGTAGAGAAGCCTGTGAGTCCTGCTTATCCTGCTCACATGTAGAGAAGCCTGTGAGTCCTGCTTATCCTGCTCACATGTAGAGAAGCCTGTGAGTCCTGCTTATCCTGCTCACATGTAGAGAAGCCTGTGAGTCCTGCTTATGTTACCCACATGTAGAGAAGCCTGTGAGTCCTGCTTATCCTGCTCACATGTAGAGAAGCCTATGAGTCCTGTTTATCCTGCTCACACGTAGAAAAGCCTGTGAGTCCTGCTTATCCTGCTCACACGTAGAGAAGCCTGTGAGTCCTGCTTATCCTGCTCACATGTAGAGAAGCCTGTGAGTCCTGCTTATCCAGCCCACATGTACGGAAGCCTGTGAGTCCTGCTTATCCTGCTCACACGTAGAGAAGCCTATGAGTCCTGTTTATCCTGCTCACACGTAGAAAAGCCTGTGAGTCCTGCTTATCCTGCTCACATGTAGAGAAGCCTGTGAGTCCTGCTTATCCTGCTCACACGTAGAGAAGCCTGTGAGTCCTGCTTATCCTGCCCACATGTAGAGAAGCCTATGAGTCCTGCTTATCCTGCTCACACGTAGAGAAGCCTGTGAGTCCTGCTTATCCTGCTCACACGTAGAGAAGCCTGTGAGTCCTGCTTATCCAGCTCACATGTAGAGAAGCCTTTGAGTCCTGCTTATTCTGCTCACATGTAGAGAAGCCTGTGAGTCCTGCTTATCCAGCCCACATGTACGGAAGCCTTTGAGTCCTGCTTATTCTGCTCACATGTAGAGAAGCCTGTGAGTCCTGCTTATCCCGCCCACATGTAGAGAAGCCTTTGAGTCCTGCTTATTCTGCTCACATGTAGAGAAGCCTGTGAGTCCTGCTTATCCAGCTCACATGTAGAGAAGCCTTTGAGTCCTGCTTATTCTGCTCACATGTAGAGAAGCCTGTGAGTCCTGCTTATCCAGCCCACATGTACGGAAGCCTTTGAGTCCTGCTTATCCTGCTCACACGTAAAGAGAAGCCTGTGAGTCCTGCTTATCCAGCCCACATGTACGGAAGCCTTTGAGTCCTGCTTATTCTGCTCACATGTAGAGAAGCCTGTGAGTCCTGCTTATCCCGCCCAGTCCTGTGAGTCCTGCTTATCCCGGGGTTGTAATCTAGCTCACCCTCCATAGACTCTGCTGAGTTCTATCATTGGATGCCAGTCTGAGGAGAGGGCAGAGAAAGGGGATATTTGTGCCAATGGCTACACCAGGTCTAATTTTTGTATATGAAATACCTCATAAATTCAAAGTGTAGCAAACAGCTCACCGGCACTGCTGCAGCATATAATTTGTGGTTCGGATGCCACGCTCCTCCTGGAGCGGAAGATGCCACACCGGGACCACAACTGTCCCACTCGAGATGGTGCTCAGTTAGAGGAATGATAGTGCTTGACTCACCATACAGTAGAGTACTTTATTCTTTAGTTGCGGACATATGACAGATCAGAGAGTCAGGCAGACAGCGGGAGACGCATCGGGACGACAGTTTCATGTGTAATGACGCACTTCCTCTAGCCGACGCTGAAGAATGATAGTACTTGAATGTGGAAGGACAGAGAGACAAGACGGCACTCACCATACAGTAGGGTACTTTATTCTTCAGTTGCGGACATACGACAGATCGGGGAGTCAGGCAGACAGTGGGAGACGCATCGGGACGACCGTTTCGTACGTAATGACGCACTTCCTCTAGCCGACGCTGAAGAATGATAGTACTTGAATGTGGAAGGACAGAGAGACGAGATGGCACTCACCATACAGTAGGGTTATTTATTCTTGAGTTGCGGACATACGACAGATCGGGGAGTCAGGCAGACAGTGGGAGATGCATCGGGATGACTGTTTCGTGCGTAATGACGCACTTCCTCTAGCCGACGCTGAAGAATGATAGTACTTGAATGTGGAAGGACAGAGAGACAAGACGGCACTCACCATACAGTAGGGTACTTTATTCTTCAGTTGTGGACATACGACAGATCGGGGAGTCAGGCAGACAGTGGGAGACGCATCGGGACGACCGTTTCGTACGCAATGACGCACTTCCTCTAGCCGACGCTGAAGAATGATAGTACTTGAATGTGGAAGGACAGAGAGACGAGATGGCACTCACCATACAGTAGGGTTATTTATTCTTGAGTTGCGGACATACGACAGATCGGGGAGTCAGGCAGACAGTGGGAGATGCATCGGGATGACTGTTTCGTGCGTAATGACGCACTTCCTCTAGCCGACGCTAGCGTCGGCTAGAGGAAGTGCGTCATTACGCACAAAACGGTCGTCCCGATGTCTCTCCCACTGACTCACTGACCTGTTGTCATATATCCGTAACGAAGAATAAAGCACCCTACTGTATGGTGAGTGCCGTCTTGTCTCTCCGTTCTTCCGAAATGCCCCATAAATCTGGAGCGATTCCCCCATCACTGGTTTGTACCGTCCTTGCACTGTTACATTTAGCAGCGATAACCCAGAAACTTTTCATCTTCATCCACGTTTTCAAAAATAACTCAAAGTACAAAGCGGTGATGCCAAATCTACTATAGACAAAACAGCTGGCGCGGGCAGCCAGACAGTGTCCAAAAATAACAGCAAAACTAAACATCCTCCGTATCCTGAGCTGGAGGTGAACAGGGAGCCTCCTCCCCCCCCCCCCCTCTACAAAAGGTGAGGCAGCCGCTTTAAGAGCAGTTCCCTAATATAAAGTTATTATAGAACTTTGTTGCAGTCCACTTAGTTTGTTACAGTGTATCAGTGCCAGAAAGGGTATGTTCCTATGGATCTGTTTGTATTTCTGCTAAGGATGCATGCAGGGATTAACAGCGAGTCTTCAGCACCTGCTGTATTCATTCCCTGTCTGCTCCTCTGCCTGTGATATTGTTCAGCACAAGGCAGCGTGGTGTAACCACATCTCAATCTTCCATAAATGGTCCAGTAAAGATATATATGTATAAGACAGTGATGTAGACTGTAGGGGCTTGGTCATAGGTGATGATATCACTCAGGGGGTGGGGCTAGAGTTCAGAACAACAAGATCTAGCCATGACTCCTTAGAAAGCTAAGGATGATGCGTTGTCTTGGGAAAGAGGGTGGAGCTGGGAGCTGCTGAGACAACACAACACTGACAATGAGAGGACTACACAACTTCCTGTTAGAGAGGAGGAAAGGAGCTGCTGAGACAACACTACACTGACAATGAGGAGACTACGCAATTTCCTTTCAGGAGAGAGGAAGGAGCTGGGGAGACAACACAACACTGACAATGAGAGGTCTACACTACTTCCTATCAGGGAGGAGCTGGGAGCTGCTGAAATACCACCACACTGACAATGAAGGGACTACACAACTTCATGTGAGGGAGGAGCTAGGAGCTGCTGAAACAACACCACACTGATAATGAAGGACTACACAACTTCCTGTCAGGGAGGAGCCAGGAGCTGCTGAAACAACACCACACTGATAATGAAGGACTACACAACTTCCTGTCAGGGAGGAGCCAGGAGCTGCTGAAACAACACCACACTGATAATGAAGGACTACACAACTTCCTGTCAGGGAGGAGCCAGGAGCTGCTGAAACAACACCACACTGATAACGAAGGACTACACAACTTCCTGTCAGGGGTAATTGTGCAAAAACCCACGGAAGTCAGTACAATTTGTAATAACACTATATTAGTAAGTTATGTACCTTGGAGTGATAGTTCTGTTTGCATTTAAAAATAATAATAATTTCTTTAAAGGAACCAGTTTCAGACTTACCCGGTGTCGCATAACAGACCACGATCTTCTGCTGGATACCCTGGAAGCCGTGACATGTTACTTTTATTTCGGATCCGCTATAATGCTAAATATAAGCCCCCTCAGGGTCTCATCGTCTGTGAGTTCCTAAAACTGAAGGGGAACTTGTAATATACGTGTCGCCGGTTTTGTGACTATTTTCCGCTGTAGTCAGAATATGTTACATGCAGACGCCACATGTATACGGGTTTCACATCACCGCAGCTTCTCCTTATTGAAGGAATTTCTTGCGTCCTGCGACCATTTCTGTAAACCAGACAGGACACAACACGTAAATGAAAGCGTCTTACAGGAGTTATTAAAGGAGTATTCCATGGAAAAACTTATTTTTTTCATATCAACTGGCTCTAGAAAGTTAAACAGATTTGTAAATTACTTCTATTAGAAAATATTAATCCTTCCAGTACTTATCAGCTGCTGAAGTTGAGTTGTTCTTTTCAGTCTGACCACAGTGCTCTCTGCTGACACCTTTGTCTGTCTCAGGAACTGTCCAGAGCAGGATAGGATTGCTACGGGGATTTGCTGCTACTCTGGACAGTTCCTGAGACAGACAAAGGTGTCAGCAGAGAGCACTCTGGTGATTGAAAAGAACGACTCAACTTCTGCAGCTGATAAGTACTGAAAGGATTAAAAAAAATGTAATAGAAGTAATTTTTTTCATGGAATACCCCTTTAATCGCTGTGTGTAAAACAGACAACACCACTGCTGCTGGGACATGTATTTCACATACAACATACCGGATATGGTACATAAAGCGTCGCCGATTTGCCGGAGAATCTTATGTCCACGTCTGCTAGGCTAGAAACTCATTCGAGGTACCCTGCAGAAATCATCTGTTTGGGGGTATGTATCAACTTGCATGCACGTCTGAAATTGCATGCGCAGTGTTTTTTATTTTGTGTATGAACGGGATTTCGGAATCCCATTAATATCAATAGGCAGTAAATTACGGCGAAATTTACAGAATTAAAATGTCCAGTTTTCCGGCAGCACCCCGCAGGTGAAAATACAGGGGTACTCTATTCCCTCAGCATCCGGAACATTTAGTTCTGAACGCTGGGTGCGGGCTGCGGGGGTCGTGACGTCACGGCCACGCCCCCTCGTGACATCGTTGCACACCCCCTCAATGCAAGTCTATGGGAGGGGGCGTGGCGTCCGCCACGCCCCCTTCCATAGACTTGCATTGAGGGGGTGTTTTTTTTTTTTAAATCAACTGGTGCCAGAAAGTTAAACAGTTTACAAATGACTTCTGTTAAAAAATCTTTACCCTTCCAGTACTTATCAGCTGCTGTATGCTACAGAGAAACTTATTTTCTTTTTGTCTTGTCCACAGTGCTCTCTGCTGACACCTGATGCCCGTATCAGGAACTGTCCAGAGCAGGAGAAAATCCCTATAACAAACCTATGCTGCTCTGGACAGTTCCTGAGACGGGCATCAGGTGTCAGCAGAGAGCACTGTGGACAAGACAAAAAGAAAATAAGTTTCTCTGTAGCATACAGCTGCTAATAAGTACTGGAAGGATTAAGATTTTTTTTTATAGAAGTCATTTACAAATCTGTTTAACTTTCTGGCACCAGTTGATTTGATTTGATTTTTTTTTTCCATGGGAGTACCCCTTTAATTTCTCACCATGTCAGGATCTGTGCTTGCAGTCAGTGAATGGAAACATGTACATCTAGATCAGTGTTTCCCAACCAGGTTGCCTCCAGCTGTTGCAAAACGATAGCTCCTAGCATGCCCAGATAGCCTTTGGCCAATGTTTTCTAACCAGGGTGCCTCCAGCTGTTGCAAAAGTCCAACTTCCAGCATGCCAAAGGCTGTCCGGACATGCTGGGCATTGTTTTGCAACAACAGGAGGCACCCTGGTTGGGAAACATTTCTCTGTTTTCTAGCGCCACCTACGGGCACATTCCTTTATTGTCAGCATAATTTTATTTCTTTTAATTTTTTTGTATCCTTTTATTTCAATCAATAATATATATTTGGATTTTTTTTTATAATGTTTTGCTGCTGTGTTTTTGTTACCGTACTTAGTCTTCCTTAAGTGTATCTGTCCTTTTAAAACATATATTTTTTTGACTTGTCCTAGATATTGAAAGACCATCCCATAGACTTACATTTTAAAAGGGTACTCCGCCCCTAGGCATCTTATCCCCTATTTAAAGGGGTACTCCTGTGAAAAACTTATTTTTTTTTTAATCAACTGGTACCAGAAAGTTAAACAGACTTGTAAATTATTTCTATTAAAAAACCTAAATCCTTCCAGTACTTATTAGCTGCTGAGTATTACAGAGGAAATTCCTTTCTTTTTTGAAACACAGAGCTCTCTGCTGACATCACGAGCACAGTGCTCTCTGCTGACATCTCTGTCCATTTTAGGAACTGGCCAGAGCAGCATATGTTTGCTATGGGGATTTTCTCCTACTCTGGACAGTTCTTAAAATGGACAGAGGTGTCAGCAGAGAGCACTGTGCTCGTGATGTCAGCAGAGAGCACTGTGTTCCAAAAAGAAAAGAATTTCCTCTGTAGTATTCAGTAGGCATCGACCGATATCGTTTTTTTAGGGCCGACACCGTTAATCTTTGGAGGTTAGGGCTGATAGCCGATAACGTATACCAATATTCCGGTATAAGTTATCGGCTATTTACCCCCCCCCCCCCCCACACACACACACACCATTGCAGATCATTGATTTAAAGCGGGCGCTTTAAATCAATGAACTGCAGCGGCTTTTTGCGGTGCCATAGACCGCCGCCGCCAGCCACCCGCTTCTCTCCCCCTGCCTGTCCGGGGGTTCTGAGTCTTATCACCGCGACCACGAAGTTCGCTCCTTGCACAAGATGACATGGGGTGCTGCAGAAGAGATCGCGGGGGTTCCCAGCGCCGGGATCCCCGTGATCAGACATTTCATCCCGTATCGCTTTGAATAGGGGATAAGATGCCTAGGGGCGGAGTACCCCTTTAAGATTGTCTCAGTCACGTGACTAAGAGCTTGGAGAGAGAACGCACTTTTCACATACGTCTCCCCTTCTTGTTATCAGTCGGGGTCTGCGCACGGACATTGAGCGATCCAAACTTTTGTCATGTCTCTACAACATACCAAAAGTTTCTTAAAGTGACAGAGGCCCATTTAGGCCAATCAGCATTGCAAAGATTGATCATGTGACTATACTGGCATTGCTAAACCAGTTACATTTATTATACCATAATTGTCTTTCTTTCTTTTATTCTGCAGGAACATCCTGTACGTTTATCCCCAAAGCCTTAATTTTGCAAATCGACAGGGGTCAGCGAGGAACATTACAGTAAAAGTGCAGTTCATGAGCGGAGAGGATCCCAGTAACGCCATGCCGGTAAGTGACAGTCTCCCATCATGCATCTCGGTATTGTTGGTCTCATATATTCACCATTTCTATTTGCACATTTAGGTGATCTTTGGAAAATCAAGTTGTCCAGAATTTTCGAAAGAAGCGTACACTGCTGTCGTCTACCACAACAGGTCAGGGTTTATTTTTTATTTATTTTTTTATTGACAGAATTTGAGGGGTGCGCCTTATGAAAGGCAAGGGGCTACGCGGAGAGTTTTTGTAGCGCAACCATAAAGCTGCAGCTGTTTTTTCAATAATTCAAGGTGCACTCAACTGGTGACATAAATTTAAATTTAAAGACACAAATAACTTCTATTTAAAAATCTTAATCCTTTCAGTACTTATCAGCTGCTGTATGCTCCAAAGGAAGTTGTGTAGTCTTTACAGTCAGTCAGACCCATATAAGGGCTTGTTTTTTGCGTGACCAATTGTACTTTGTAATGAAAACTCTCATTTTACCATAAAATGTACGGCGAACCCCAAAAATAATTTTTTTAGGGAGGAAATTTAAATGAAAACCACAAATTTTGCACATTTTGGAGGGTTTCGTCTTCACACTGTACACCTTATGGTAAACATTTAGACAGATTTGCAAATAACTTCTATTTAAAAATCTTAATCCTTTCAGAACTTATCAGCTGCTGTATGCTCCAGAGGAAGTTGTGTAGTCTTTACAGTCAGCCACAGTGCTCTCTGCTGCCACCTCTTTCCGTGTCAGGAACTGTTCATAATCGGAGAGGTTTACTATGGGATTTGCTTCTGCTCTGTACAGTTCCCGACATGAACAGGGGTGGAAGCAGAGAGCACTGTGGTCAGACTGGAAAGACTACATGACTTCTTCCTACAGCAGCTGATATGTACTGAAAGGGTTAAGATTTTTAAATAGAAGTAATTTACAAATCTGTATAACTTTCTGGCACCAGTTGATTTGGAAGAAAACAATTCTCTGGAGTTTCTCTTTAATCGTTCTTATTATAAGGAAGGACCTTCCAATCAGCTGATGTATGTCCTGGAGGAAGTCATGTAGTCTTTACAGTCATACACAGTTCTCTCTGCTGCCACCTCTGACCGTTTCAGGAACTGTCCAGAGCAGGAGAAGTTTTCTCTGCAGATTTGCTCCTGCTCTGGACAGTTCATATATGCAATATTTCCTTACACCCCTGCTGTGCACACATTTTATGTCCCAATTTTTTACCCTTCCTAATTGGATAGTAATGTCCTTACTATTAAAGGGTACCTCTCATCAAATAAACTTTTGCTATATTTTAGATTAATGAATGTTGAATAACTTTCCAATAGCATGTTAATGAAAAATATGCTTCTTTCTATTGTATTTTTACCGATCAATCCTGTCAGCAAGCATTTCTGACTCATGCTGGAGTCCTAAACACTCAGAGCTGCCAGCCTGCTTTGTTCACAGCCAAACAGGCTGTGAACAAAGCAGGCTGGCAGCTCTGAGTGTCCTCCTTTGTGAACAAAGCAGACTGGCAGCTCGTAGTGTTTAGGACTCCAGCATGAGTCTGAAATGCTTGCTGCCAGGACTGGTAGGGAGACCCCTAGTGGTCATTTCTTCAAAGTGGAAAATTAAATAGAAAGAAGCATAATTTTTTAATAACATGCAATTGTGAAGTTATTCTGCATACATTAATCTATAATATATCAAAAGTTTTTTTCATGAGAGGTACCCTTTAATGTTAATAAAATCCATTTAGGTCTCCGGACTTCCATGAGGAAATCAAGATCCAGCTGCCGGCCACGTTAACAGATCATCACCACTTGTTATTTACATTCTACCATGTCAGCTGCCAGCAGAAGCAGAACACTCCTCTGGAGACTCCCGTTGGTTATACAGTATGGACCATTATATTATATCACATTATATGGAGACGTTTTGTCTTGCGGATACATTGTAACCCTCGTTTCTTTTTTCTTTTTACCTAGTGGATTCCGATGCTGCAGAACGGCCGCTTGAAAACTGGACAGTTGTTTCTTCCTGTGTCCTTAGAGAAACCCCCACAAGCTTATTCAGTGCTTTCCCCAGAGGTCAGGGCCTGTAATTTATGCACCTCCCCCCTTGAGTATATTGCTGGATAGTGTCGGCTCTGTTAGGCTGCATTCACATCTCGTTTTTGCAATACGGTTTCCGTATCCGGTTTCATTGAAAAAAAAAACGTATTGAACCGTAGTGCAAACCGTATATATAGACATTTCATTGTAAACCGTATGCCAACCGTAGCATCAGGTTGTGTACGTTTTGCACCATTTACGGGTTTATACGGTTTTTAACGGTACATCAAACTGTAGTCTACTTCGGTTTTGTGTCCCGGTCAAAAAACGTATTTAACCTGTATACGGTTATTTTACAATGGAGTTCTATGGTAACCATATAGAACCGTATGTGCGTACGGTTACATCCGGTTTGCACAATACTGTTTTTCATTTTTTTTTTGGGGGGGGGGGGGGGGGGGGAATTCTATAAAAAAAGAAAAACTTTATTTAAAATGTTGACAAACATAAAACTGTATCCATTTTTTTTTCAATGAAAATGTATAAAAACGTATGCAAACGGACATCCATTTTCAAACCGTATACGGTTTTTTAAAACGTGAGGAGGCATATACGGTTGCAAACATTTTGGCCCGGTTTGGAGACGTTTTGTGTACAGAAACGGGATACGGGACCCGAGATGTGAATGCAGCCTTACATGGGTTGTACCAAGAAAGACACTTGTCACTTATTCATTGGATATATGCTAAGTGCACAGCTATTTATTATTCTCTGCATTTCAGTAGGCGGTACCAAAGCTGGGCTGTTTGCCAGTAGTACACACACAGCACTTCCTTTCCCTTGCTTCTATAGCCAATCACAGCACAGCACATACTCCCCTCTGGTATACCATGACATAGTGCTGGAGAAAATTCACTGGACTGAACAGGCTGGCTGATTATTTACACAGTACAGTACTTGATATCATGTGGAAGAAGGAAGGATTACTGAATCATTTTACATGGGTTTAAATGGTGCTATGGGAATGGAAATAAAGCAACAGCACAGCAAGGATGGGGTTATAACTAGCACTGAGCTGTTGCTGAGAAGCTAAAGGGAGGGGAGATTACACTGCAGCACTGTGGACATACAGCAGTAGATTCACTGGTGGTTACACAAGGGCTTTATTGGTGGTCAGAGATGTGAGAGAAGCCTTGATTTACCTTTGAGGAACAGTATGGATCATCATTAGCAGGCAGACTGGTTCTACTTGCAGGTACACAGCCCAAGCTTTCTCTTCTCTCTAGCACAGTATTTCCCAACTAGTGTGCCAACAGCTGTTGCAAAACTACAACTCCCAGCATGCCTGGACAGCCTTTGGCTGTCCGGGCATGCTGGGAATTGTAGTTTTGCAACAGCTGTAGGCACCCTGGTTGGGATACACTGCTGTAGCACATAGTACACCCCACCCCTACTTCCTTTAATAGCTATGTCCTGATCTAAAGAAAATAGTAGGCAGCACTCCAAAATTAAGTAAAGCAAAACTTGTGGTTTATTCCATGATGTAGTAGACAACGGTCTCTTGCCTCGATTTTCAAGTGAAAATGTCCTGATCTAGCTATTACTAGAGACAGAATTCCCCTGACAACAGGCAGTGGACAGATTACAAGGAAGTGATACACCTAGTGGTCAACACATTACAGCAGTTTTTTCTGGGGTTTCAGAGTCCTTTTTGGAAGTGATTTACACATATGTTAGGGATCGCATTGGTTATCAATTAGAGGAAAGTTGTTTGAAACAACATCGACAATTTATTTTAAAATCTAAAACCAATAGATTCCCTTGGATGAATTTGATGCTTTGTCATTCAGAATGTTGCTCAAAACAGTCATGTGAATAAGAACTTACTGTAGTAATATACTGTGTCCCACAAAGCGCCCCCTAGTGGTGACTGCAGGCAGCCACATTTTAATTGTTTAACTTATGAGATTAATTTCAGTGCCTTCTCGATTTCTCAGGTCCCGCTACCTGGCATGAAGTGGGTTGACAATCATAAAGGAGTGTTCAATGTGGAGGTCGTCTCAGTTTCTTCAGTTCACACACAGGTGGGTTAAATAACAAAAAATCCATTCTTGTGCAGTACAATACATGGCTGAGATATCAGTAAGAATCTGAAGCAAAATCTGTCACCTGAATGAAGACTTTGGTGTGGATTTTGCCTCGGCTACATTTAAAGTGATAAAATCTGCTGTGAAATTCTGAAGAAAAAAAAAAAGTGAGCATTCTGCATTCTATGAAAATCATCATCATATGTAAAATCTTATCCATGTGCATTTTACTGGAATCCCCAGAAGATTTTTTGTTTGAAATTTGCAGTGGATCTGCCATGTGTGAATATAGTAAATTCAGGAAAATGAAATGTCAGGTTAAATACAGCGAGATAAGGTAAACTCCCCAGTACAGGTCACCTGTTTAACCCAGGAAGAAGTACAGGTCACCTGTCTAACCCAGGAAGAAGTACAGTGCCGCCTACAAAAAAATCTAACTAGACAAATGACCAGGCCCAGATGGCATTCACCCCCATGTTCTAAAGGAATTAAGTACTGTAATAGACAGACCCCTAATGTGGTGCCAATATTTAAAAAGGGGTCAAAAGGTGACCCTGGCAATTACAGACCTGTTAGTTTAACCTCCGTTGTATGTAAATTGTTTGAGGGTTTTCTAAGAGATGCTATTTTGGAGAATCTTGATCAAAATATATGTATGACTCCATATCAGCATGGATTTATGAGGGATCGGTCCTGTCACCTGATCAGCTTTTATGAGGCGGTGAGACTGGACCAGGGGGAATCACTGGATGTCGTATATCTGGATTTTTCCAAAGCATTTGATACTGTACCACATAAAAGATTGGTGCATAAAATGAGAAGGATGGGGCTGGGGGAGAATGTGGGTAAGTAACTGGGTCAGTGATAGGAAACAGAGGGTGGTTATAATTGGTACTTATTCTGATTGGGTGACTGTTACTACTGGGGACCACAGGGGTCCGTCTTGGGTCCTGTCCTATTTAATATATTCATTAATGACCTTGTAGAGGGGTTGAATAGTAAAGTAGCAATCTTTGCAGATGATACTAATAGACTTGCCCCCTCCCGTAGGCTTGCATTGAGGGGCGTTGCCGTGACGTCACAACCCCGCTGCCCGAACCCAACTTTTGTAACTAAAGGTTCCGAACGCTGGGGCAGTGGAGTACCCTTTTAAGTCCAGGGTCAACGCATCAGTCTACCAGGAGATTTGAGCACTTCATGCTTCCTTTCCTTTTGAAGTTGCATTAATGGAATACAATGGACTTTTGCACGCTATTCAAATTTTTTGCGTTTCACCTGTTCATGGGGGTTTGATGCAGATTTGCAGATATGCCTGGACCTACCCCAATCTGCTGTCTGATAATCCAGAGTTTTGTGCTGGTAAAATAAAGACCATTTTCAGTGGTCCCAGTGCAGTCCAATACTCTTAATTTTGTGCATTCAGTTTCTATGCAAACTTAAAGGGGTACTCCAGTGGAAAACATTTTTTTTTTTAATCAACTGGTGCCAAAAAGTTTAACAGATTTGTATATTACTTCTATTAAAAAATCTTTTCCCTTCCAGTACTTTTAAGCAGCTGTATGCTACAGAGGCAATTCTTTTCTTTTTGAATTTCTTTTTTGTCTTGTCCACAGTGCTCTCTGCTGACACCTCTGTCCATGTCAGGAACTGTCCAGAGCAGCATAGGTTTGCAATGGGAATTTTCTCCTGCTCTGGACAGTTCCTGATAGGGGCCTCAGGTGTCGGCAGAGAGCACTGTGGACAAGACAAAAAAGAAATTCAAAAAGAAAAGAATTTCCTCTGTAGAATACAGCTGGTAAAAAGTAGTGGAAGGGTAAAGATTTTTTAATAGAAGTAATTTACAAATCTGTTTAACTTTCTGGCACCAGTTGATTTTTTAAAAAAGTAATAAAATTCCACTGGAGTACCCCTTTAAATGTTGTCATGTTAAGAGACAACAAACATATCCGGAGTAGTCTGACCTGAAATCATACTTTAATACTGGTACATGATGGATCTCACTAAGACAAGAGATCGTGCTTCAAATACATGCAGGTTTTATTAAATAAATACATATATGAATAAATATCATGACACAGGGCCCTGGTGAAAGGAAAATATTAAAATAATATAAAATATTAAAATAATATAAACAATCAGAAAACATGTATATTGCTCACTACTAAATATGGAGATGTTATGACATTTAATTCACAGAATTAAATGCCCGAGAATGCAATGAATTCAGTGAATTAAAGGGGTACTCCCGTGGAAAACTTTTTTTTTTTTTTTAAATCAACTGGTGCCAGAAAGTTAAACAGATTTGTAAGTCACTTACTATTAAAAAATCTGAATCCTTCCAGTACTTTTTAGGGGCTGTAAACTAAAGAGAAATCCAAAAAAGAAATGCATTTTCTCTGATGTCATGACCACAGTGCTCTCTGCTGACCTCTGCTGTCCATTTTAGGAACTGTCCAGAGCAGGAGGAAATCCCCATAGCAAACCTATGCTGCTCTGGACAGTTCCTAAAATGGACAGCAGAGGTCAGCAAAGAGCACTGTGGTCATGACATCAGAGAAAATGGATTTCTCTTTAGTATACAGCCCCTAAAAAGTACTGGAAGGATTCAGATTTTTTAATAGAAGTGATTTACAAATCTTGTTTAACTTTCTGGCTCCAGTTGATTTAAAAAAAAAAAAAAGTTTCCCACGGGAGTACCCCTTTAAATGTCATAACATCTCCATATTTAGTAGTGAGCAATATACATGTTTTCTGATTGTTTATATTATTTTAATGTTTTCCTTTCACAAGGGCCCTGTATCGTATTTATTTATAAATGTATTTATTTTAATTGCATGTATTTGAAGCGCGGTCTCTTATCTCAGTGAAATCCATCATGTACCAGTATTACTGGTGATGTCATTGAGGTTTAGATATATTTTATATTTACTATTTTAGCTCTTACTGACACCCAGGGTATAGGTGTACATCCAAATATACCTCGGTTATCATTTAATTGTGAGCAGCACTCCAATTAGATTTTTTTCACTGAAATCATACTTTCCTTTTGCTATCTTCTACTTCCGTGTACCCCAGCCTATGAATCTCTAGCTGTTGAATAACTACAACTCCCAGCATACCCTGACAGCCGCATTTCACATGTTTTGATACAACTGGATATCTGATGGTTTCGGAACACTATCCCACATCTTGCTCACCTACCAAATATACGTGTAAATTATACATGCATAATATGGGACTAAAGAAAGGGGGCTGTGAGTGCACGTCAGACTGCATGGGGTTTGTTGTAGTCTGTTACTATGGAAACACACAGGTCTGCTTTAAAGCTGTAAACACAAATTGATAGATTTTAAAATATTTTCTCCAGGCTGAGATTCCAATGGTGGCCGGCGCAGACCACAGGGACGGTGTCTGTCCCCATAGCAATGTATTCTGACGAAAGTGTGAACAAGCTTGTCCTTTTGGTGGAGCTTTCCCCTACCGAAATTCCCTAGTGTGCACTGTGCTGCTGACTCCTATTGACAGCAATGTGACTCTGCGGCACCCGAATTTCCAAGCAGAATTTCAAAGCGGAATTCCGCACGGAACTTCCATAGTGTGAATCCAGCCTTAGGGTGCGTTCACACGCTATTACTAGCAGCGGGTTTCCTGCTGCGAGTTACTCTACCATTGATTTAAATGGGTCCACAGACAGTCCGCAATAGTGACAAATTTACGGACTGTCCGCGGACCCATTCAAATGAATGGTAGCGTAACTCGCAGTGAGCTTCCCGCAGCGAGAAACCCGCTGCTAGTTACTAGCGTGTGAATACATCCTTAAAAGGGGTTTTCCAGGATTACAAAAACACAGCTGCTTTCTTACAGAAACACCGCCACTCTTGTCATCTGGACATTTGTGGTATACCAGCTCGGTTTTATTGACGTGACATGGAGGAAAACCGTCAGTCTGTTCACCCATGCTAAACCCAATACACTGGCATATAGTGCGAGTGAACAGGAGTCCAACAAGGCGTCACTTATTTAAATATGTGCAGTAGGTCCTTAAATATGTCCCCCAGAAGATGCTCTGCTAAATTCAGTGAATCACGCACTGGGGGGCGGGGCTGAATCTCGCACTGGGGGAGGGGCACCGCCCACTCAATTTACATATTCCTTGTCTGTAACTCCACTTCACTAGGATTTGGAGTCACAGACAAGGAATATGTAAATTGAGTGGGCGGAGCCCCTCCCCTGCGCGTTTCCCTAAATTCAGCAGAGGATCTTCTGGGGGACATATCACAGGACCTACTGGACATATTTAAGTAAGTGACCCCTCGTTGGACTCCTGTTCACCCGCACTATAACCCAGTGGGTTTAGTATGGGTGAACAGGCTGACAGTTTTCTTTTAATACCTCACCTAATATATAAATTATTATTAGCATTATTATTAATAATGATCATTTTTATTATTATTGATGCCAATAATAATTATTTATAATTAATATTTTTTATTATTATGTTATTTATTTATTTAATTATTCATTTGTTTATTTTTATTTATTTATTTTTTGCAGGATCAGTCCCTTGACAAGTTTTTTGCCCTGGTTCACGCTCTGGACGAGCACATGTTCCCCGTCCGTATCGGGGATATAAGGATCATGGAAAATAACTTGGAGAGCGAGCTGAAGAGCAGCATCCTGGCCTTAAATTCAGCGCAGCTGGAACCGGTTGTGCACTTCCTCCACCTCCTCCTGGACAAATTGATTCTCCTCGTCGTGCGCCCGCCGGTCATTGCCGGTCAGATCGGTAAGTGGAAAAAGCTCTTGCAGTTGTGGCTAGATAAAGATTAATGGCCGAGCCCGTACAGCGCGTCCATAACGTTTTATGACCACCGCGTTTGGCGTCTGGGGTTGGGATTAAGACTTTACACGTTTAATGGACAGAGACTTCCTTGTGACAAGTTCTCTCCTCCTGATGGCGCCATAAAACTTTTGTTCTTGTTAGTTAACTTAGGTCAAGCGTCGTTTGAAGCCATGGCTTCCATCACCAATAGACTCCATAAAAACCTGGAAGGAAATCAGGACCAACACGGAAGGAACAATCTCCTGGCGTCTTACATACACTACGTGTTCAGGCTTCCAAACACCGATCCCAACTCGCCATCCCAAGGTAATCTAATGGTAGAAATTCTAATACTCCTTACCGTTTTGTGTCTAGAGCGCGTATGCGTAGCCGTGTGTCTCCATGGTTAGGCTGGGTTCACACCACATTTTTCAAGTACGTTTCCCGTATACGTTCTCATTATTGAAAACGTATGGAACCGTATTGAAAACCGTATACATAGACAAATAATTGAAAACCGTATGCATCCGGTTGCGTACGGTTTGCTTGCAGTACGGTTTTCTCCCGTACTCAAAACCGTGGTTGACCACGGTTTTGTCTCCGGTTTAAAAACCGTACTGCAACCGCATACATTTTTTATTTTTTTATTTTTTTAACATGGACGTCAATGGGAAACACACATGTATACGGTTCCATACGGGAAAATGTATACGGTTTTTACTTTGCGCATTTGCATCCTAAAGTCCCCACCCAAGACCCTTCCATTAAAAATGTTGTGCATACAGAGAGTGCCCAGCATGTAAGATCCTACGCATTAGCTATAAAAACTACCAAAGAAAGATAGGCGTATATAGATCAAAAAGTATTTACATTTTATTGAACATATATGCATCAAAAAGACATACATTTAAAATCACAAAAATACGTAATAACAGAGAAAAGTCTGCAAGGAGGCAGAATAGGAGGTCTGCTGGATATGTAACTACACAAATCTAGGCTGAACAAACATACAGCATATCCTATGTAAACTATATATCCTATAATACTGCAGTTAGAGATAAACATAATAAATACAATAGAGTAATAAGGGTATTCAAGGTATCACCTAGTGGGGGCACAGTAGGACCTCCAACACCACCCAACGTTTCGCTTTGTTTGCTTCTTCCGGGGCGTAATGTTGGGAGTTGTGGTTTTACAACAACTGAAGGCACATTGGTTTGGAATCACTAGTCCATTTTGTTTACAATTTTGTACAATTTCAATTATATTGACTTCAGTATGTGCCCATTAAATTTCCCGACAAGCCTGCAGTTCTCTTCTTTTCCTGTGGGAGCGCTGTACTGTGAAAAATTCCTCTCTGTCTCTCTCTGTCTCTTTCTCTATCTTTCTCTGTCTCTCGATCTCTCTCTGTCTCTCTCTATTCTCAGTCCCTCTCTGTCTCTCTCTCTTTGTCTTTCTCTCTCTGTCTCTTTCTCTGTCTTTCTCTCTCTGTCTCTCTCTCTCTTTGTCTCTGTCTCTCTCTCTTTGTCTCTGTCTCTCTCTGTGTCTCTCTCTCTCCCCCTCTGTCTCTCTGTTTACACCAGTATTAACCTGGTAATTTATGTTTCTATATGGATTTTTTTTCCCCCCCCTCAGGGCCTGGAGGTCTCGGAGGATCAATGCACTACGCCACAATGGCCAGGACGGCAAACAGACCGGCCAGCCTAAACCTGAACCGCTCCAGAAGCCTTAGCAACAGCAACCCTGACATCTCTGGGACCCCAACCTCTCCCGATGACGAAGTCCGATCTATCATCGGTAGTAAGGTAACATAAGCCTGTAGTCTCTATATAGTAGATCAGGGGTAACTACAGACTAAAAAAAACTACAACATATCAATATGACAAAAATATGGGGATGCTTATTGCATACTGTGTTATAATTAAGTTTAATATATTAACTGTGCAAAGTGAGCTCCCCCTAGTGGTGGCTGCGTTCAACTAGAAACTTATCATTGAAAGGTTTAATATCCTTATCAACAGTATAGGGCAGTGTTTGTCATCCAGGGTGCCTCCAACTGGTGCAAAACTACAACTCCTAGCATGCCTTTGGCTGTCCGGGCATGCTGAGAGTTATAATTTTGAAACAGCTGAAGGAACGCTGGTTGGAAAACACTGGGATAGGGGATAAGTGTCAGATTGCTAGGGGTCCAACCACTGGAGTAACCCCTGTAATATAATGCTTATCTCCTATTCTCTGGATAGTGAATAAGTTTATTACATTCAAAATAACCCTTTATCTTCAAGAGCTCTGTATTAGAGAAACGGGTTTAAGACTGATAATAAAAAAAAATAATTGCCATATAAATAAAATAATATTCACACTAAGTGGCTGTTCATACGCAACACATGTGGTGCAGAAATTTCTGAATGCACAGTTGAAAGAAATTTCAACAGCAGCAACAAATCTGCCGCATATGAATTCACCCTAAAAGGGTACGTTCACACAGGGGCGGATTACCTGCGGAATTTCTGCAGCGTATTTACTGCCGAAAATCCGCAGCGGATTTTTCTACCATTGACTTCAATGGGTAAGCAGAAAATCCACAATAGAGGCAGATTTGCAGATATTTTAATTTTGAACCATTAAAGTCAATGGCACCAAAATCTGATTTTGCACAGCAAATACGCTGCAGAAATTCCGCAGGTAATCCGCACGTGTGAACATACCCTTAGGGTGCATTCACACGGGTGTATTTGTCAGTGGATTCGCAGCTGCGGATCCGCTGACAAAGGCCCCTAAAGTGCTGCCCTCTTTGTGCCTGCTAATAGTGGCAATCCGCCGCTACCAGCAGACACACTGCAATGTGCGAGTTACCCTGCAGTGTACTCACACACATCGCAGCCGCTCTCTGTGTAGCTCAGGGAGCCTGGGGAGCGGCCGGGATGTGCGGATACATTGCGACTCACACTTCACAGTGTGTCTGCTGGTAGCGGAGGATTGCCGCTATTAGCAGGTACAAAGAGGGCAGCACTTTAGGGGCCTTGTGAATGCACACGAAGAGTGCGTTCACACGTGCGTATTTTTGCTGCAGATTTTGATGCCCATTGACTTCAATGGGAAGCAAAATCTGCTAAAGCAAATCTGCAGTAGATCTGCAGCAGAAAATACGCACATGTCAACGTACCCTAAGGGTACGTTCACACGAGCGGATTTACAGCGTATTTTACGCTGCGGATCCGCTGGTGAAGGCCCCGCTCTATGCTGTCTTTAGATGTGCCTGCTTGTAGTGGCAATACGCCACGATGAGCAGACACACTGCAGCGATGTGCGCGGCGTACTTGCACATCACGGCCGCTCTCCCTGCTCTGAGCTAGGCAGAGAGCTCCCGCGATGTGCGAGTATACTGCGACTCGCACATCGCAGTGTGCACATGTAAAGACAGCATAGAGCGGGCCTTCACCAGCGGATCCGCAGCAAAATCCGCTGCGAAAATCCGCTGCGAAAATCCGCTCGTGTGAACGCACCCTTAGGGTACGATCACACGGGTGGATTACCTGTAGATTTTCCGCTGCATATCGACTGCAGAAAATCTGCAGCAGATTTCTCTATCATTAACTTCGATGGGTCAGCAGAAAATCCGCAATAGAGGCAGATTTGCAGATTTTCCTTTGAAACCATTGAAGTGAATAATAGCAAAATCCGCTGTGGATTTTCTGCAGCAGATACGCAGCGTAAAATCTGCAGGTAATCCGCCCTTGTGAGCATAACCTAAGGGTACGTATAGACATGTGCCTGCTCGTAGTGGCAATACCCCGCTATGTGCAGACACACTGAAGCGAAGTGCGAGTCGCCGCGCATGCGCGGTGTACTCGCACACGTCGCGGCCACTCCCCCTGCTCAATGAGCCAAGCCGAGAGCTGCCGCGATGTGCGAGTATACTGCGCATGCGCCCGGTGACTCTCACATCGCAGTGTGTCTGCTCGTAGCGGCGTATTGCCGCTCCGAGCAGGCACATGTAAAGGCAGCATACAGAGGTCCTTCAGCGGCGGATCTGCTGCGTAAAATCCGCTGTAAATCCGCTCCTCTGAACGTACCCTAAGGGTGTATTCACACGCACAGTATCCAGCGCATTTTTGATGCTGCAGAGTTCAATGTAAACTAAATGACTGCACACAGCTTCAAATCTGCAGCTTCCGATCCTGCGCAGGATACTGTATGTGTGAATAGACCCTGAAGGGATATTCCTGCCATGTGGGGCCAGAGTGGGGGCCCCTAAACTCCCCATTTGGCCTCCATACCATTCATTTCTATAGGACTTATAGGAAATAGTGGGGCAGGCGGGCGGGAAGACGTGAGCCCTTGATGTAACACTGACCTGTATTGCACATATGAGCCATAGTTGAAGAGTCTGAACAAACCTGCAGGTTGCATAATCTCAAGTCAAACACCCTTGACCTCCGCGAAAGGTCGAAGCCATAGATGAAATTTAGCCAGGACATTGCAGGATGAACTGGTTTTCTCTGGAGCAGCGTTTCCCAACCTGCGTGCCTCCAACTGTTGCAAAACTACAACTCCCAGCATGCCCGGACAGCCAACGGCTGTCCGGGCATGCTGGGAGTTGTAGTTTTGCAACAGCCGGAGGCACCCTGGTTGGGAAACACTGATCCAGAGGGTTTTTTTTTCCCCCTCTCATTGCACATAAAACAATTTCCTTTCACAACCAATGATTTATTTATAGGGGGCCAGAAAATTACTGAACTTATTTGGGGTAAGACTTTTGTTTTTTGACGCATATATCAAATGCTTAGTGTCCTCCTGCCCTTTTGCTTTTGACAAATACATTTATTTTTTTGACAAATTTATTTTTTTTACAAATTTATTTTTTTTTACAAATAAAACATTTTTTGACAAATTAATACATTTTTTGACAAATAAATACATTTTTTGACAAATAAATTAATTTTTTGACAAATACATTTATTTTTTTAACAAATTAATTTTTTTGACAAATTACCGTATATACTCGAGTATAAGCCGACCCGAGTATAAGCCGAGACCCCTAATTTCAACCCAAAATCCCAGGAAAAGTTATTGACTCGAGTATAAGCCTAGGGTGGGAAATACCTCATCCCCCCCTGTCATCATCCAGACCCGTCATTAACATCCTCATCATCATCCCCTTGTCATCATCCCACACATCCCCCCTTCATCATCCCCTTATCATCCCACACATCCCCCCTTCATCATCCCCTTGTCATCATCCCACACATCCCCCCTTCATCATCCCCTTATCATCCCGCACATCCCCCCTTCATCATCCCCTTATCATCCCACACATCCCCCCCTTCATCATCCCCTTGTAATCATCCCACCCCCCCCCCTTCATCATCCCCACCCCCCTTCATCATCCCCACACCCCCCCTTCATCATCCTCTTCTCATCATTCGCCCTCAGTGGTCTTCAACCTGCGGACCTCCAGAGGTTTCAAAACTACAACTCCCAGCAAGCCCGGGCAGCCATCGGCTGTCCGGGCTTGCTGGGAGTTGTAGTTTTGAAACCTCCGGAGGTCCGCAGGTTGAAGACCACTACGGCCTTCAACATCATCCAGCCCCCTCTCACCCCCTTTAGTTCTGAGTACTCACCTCCGCTCGGCGCTGGTCCGGTCCTGCAGGGCTGTCCGGAGAGGAGGTGGTCCGGTGAGGAGGTGGTCCGGGCTGCTATCTTCACCGGGGGCGCCTCTTCTCCGCGCTTCCGGCCCGGAATAGAGGCGTTGCCTTGACAATGACGCAGAAGTACGTTGGCAATGAACGCACCTCTGCGTCGTTGTCACGGCAACGTGACTATTCTGAGGCCGGGCCCGAAGCGCTTAGAAGAGGCCTCCCCGGTGAAGATAGAAGCCCGGAACCACTATCCCACCGGACCACCTCCTCTCCGGACAGTCCTGCAGGACCGGACCAGCACCGAGCGGAGGTGAGTACTCAGAACTAAAGGGGGTGAGAGGGGGCTGGATGATGTTGAAGGCCGCAGTGGTCTTCAACCTGCGGACCTCCGGAGGTTTCAAAACTACAACTCCCAGCAAGCCCGGACAGCCGATGGCTGCCCGGGCTTGCTGGGAGATGTAGTTTTGAAACCTCTGGAAGTCCGCAGGTTGAAGACCACTGCGGGTGGGGGAGTTCACTCGAGTATAAGCCGAGGGGGGTGTTTTCAGCACGAAAAATCGTGCTGAAAAACTCGGCTTATACTCGAGTATATACGGTAATACATTTTTTGACAAATTAATAAATTTTTTGACAAATAAATATATTTTTTGACAAATTAATACATTTTTTGACAAATAAACACCATACTTTCTGGTTTTCAATATGCTGAAATAAAATTAAAAAAAAAATAAAATCCTAATTAAGACTTTTTACTGGATTAAAAGAAAAAAAAATGTAAGATGATAATAATAAAATTTATAATAATAAAAAATATAAGAATGAAAAAATTGTGTGTGTGTGTATATATATATATATATATATATATATATATATATAGGGGAATATGCAAATCAGCTCATTGCATCACCTTTTCAGGCAATGTTCCCTGGTATCAGCTTAGCTCCAGTTACGGAATATAAAAAGCTAATCGGGATTAATGCCAAGCCAGAACTCTCTCTCCAGAAGGAAAGAGTACCCATTAATTATTCATAATTAGCATTATTTTGATTGCTTCTGTTATTTTTCAAATAAGCAATAATACAAATATACAAATATAATATTATTATTACTCAAAAAATTATTGCAAACCTATAGAAAAATCCACAATCCCACTAAAGCTGCATCCTACCCGTTGTCTTTGATATTGAAGGTAAGTGACACTTTGGGCTCCTTCACATTACGGAATTTCATAGCGAATTGCACTTGCAGCTTGATCCCATTGAACAGGATTCTGTTGCTCAGTTCACACTACGGAAGTTCCGGAGGCCATGGATTCCGCCGGAATATTGAACATGTAGTTGTAGTGGACAGGACAGCGCTTACTGTTCACAGCAGATTCTGGAGGGGCTACTGTAAGTGGAATTTGCCTGGAATTTCCTTTTAGAAATTTCATGCACAAATTCCGTAGTGTGAATGATCCCTTACGGGAATAAGAAGGCCAAAAGGGCAGCTAGTTGCACACCTAAAAAAAAATACATGTGGCCTCTGTTACCGCTCCCATAGGAATTGTTATCCAGCCAAATGTAATGGTTGATCTGCTTAGTTATGTTGGGATTCGCCACCTCAATGTGGCATTACATAACTTGCAAAATTCACCTTATGGAACTCTGGGGGAGCTGGGCCGTCCCCTATCTGGGAGCTAAGAATGTCTTAAAATAAATAATAATAAAAAAATAATTTATAAAGGTGTTTTCCCACCAACGACACTCATCACTTATCTGTAAGGTAGAATGATTGTCAGGGTCCTACCACTGATGAGAACAGTGGGTCCCCCGTGTCCCCCCTCAATTGAATGGAGCAACAGTCAGAAATGCAAGCTGCAGTCCAATTCAACTCCACAGACTTATCAGTTCAGCGCTCATCCTTAAAGGGGTACTCTGGTGGAAAACATTATTATTATTATTTTTTTTTTTTAAATCAATTGGTGCCAGAGAGATAAACAGATTTGTAAATGACTTCTATTAAAAAATCTTTACCCTTCCAGTACTTTTAAGCAGCTGTATGCTACAGAGGAAATTCTTTTTTATTTTTTTTTTAATTTATTTATTTTTTTGTCTTGTCCACAGTGCTCTCTGTTGACACCTCTGTCCATGTCAGGAACTGTCCAGAGCAGGAGAAAATCCCCATTGCAAACCTCTCCTGCTCTGGACAGTTCCTGACATGGGCAGAGGTGTCAGCAGAGAGCACTGTGGACAAGACAAAAAAGAAATTCAAAAAGAAAAGAATTTCCTCTATAGCATACAGCTGCTTAAACGTACTGGAAGGGAAAAGATTTTTTTAATAGAAGTTACAAGTCATTTACAAATCTGTTTATCTCTCTGGCACCAATTGATTTAAAAAAAAAAATATAATAATAATGTTTTCCACCAGAGTACCCCTTTAAGGATGAGCGCTGAACTGATAAGTCTGTGGAGTTGAATGGGACGGCAGCTTGCATTTCTGACTGTTGCTCCATTCAATTGATTAAAAAAAAACATGTTTTCCACCGGAGTACCACTTTAAAAGGGTACTCCACTGCCCCAGCATTGAAGTGATTACGCCACGCCCCCTTGATGCAAGTCTATGGTAGGGGGCGTGGCCCCCCCCCCCCACCGAGTTGGATGAAGTGGCAGTGCACATGTCCAATTACTGAGGGGAAAAAGGACCCTCATTCTTGTGATCGGACCCCCCTTCTCACTGATTAGACACTCATTCCCATTTAAGCAATGAATACTTATTGGGTAGTGTCCCACATAGCGCATCTGCAGCATATTTCACGCCACAGAAAAAAAAAACACTGCAGATTCTGCTAAGAGCAGACACACGGGATCACCCAGCCGCAGCCCTGTGTGTGCAGTGAGGTCTGGAGGCTAGTTCCAGTGAACACATGTGACAAGCCTCCAAACCTTACTGCACACACAGGGCTGCGGCCGGGTGACCCTGTAGAATCCGCAGGGTATTTTCAGCTGTCACACGAATGCGCTACGTGTGACCCTACCCTTTAAGGGGTACTCCGCTGTTTCCAGTGTTTGGAACAAACTGTTCTGAACGCTGGAGCCGGCACTGGGAGCTCGTGACGTCATAGCCCCGCCCCCTCAATGCAAGTCTATAGGAGGGGGCGTGACAGCCCATAGACTTGCATTGAGGGTGCGGGGCGTCATGAGGAGCGGGTCTATGATGTCATGAGTTCCCGGCGCTGGCTCCAATGTTAGGAACAGTTTGTTACAAACGCTGAGCAGCGGAGTACCCCTTTAAGGGTCTATAAATGCTATACATGTGTCCTTAAATACCTATATATGCTTGTTTATGATGATATGCAGCACATTCTATATCATTTTATGTTTGTTCTTAAAAATGTATGCAAATCTTTAAACTGTAATGTGATTGGTTGTTTTCGTTGTGTATCTGTGGGGGGAGGGGAAATGTTCAGTAATGTAAACTGATATAGAAGTATTAATGTTTTGGTATCTTTATTAATTGTTAACATAACTAATGCGTTCCGGCGCTTGCTGATGTTGTACGTTCCTTTACTGTGATCCTCTGTGTAACCGGTGACACCGTCTTTCCTTTCCCGCTTGCCGCCGTTGCCAATGCGATCAGGGCTTGGATCGTTCCAACTCCTGGGTCAACACCGGGGGTCCCAAGGCTGCGCAGTGGGGGACTGACCCCAGCCCCAGTGCTGACTCAGTGCAGGTGGTGTTTCTGTGGAATGATTACTTTCTTCTTCCATCTTACCTGTTTCTGTTTTATGTTTTTTTTGTTTTTTGTTTGCTTGCGTTCATAATTTGGTTGTGACCTCTCATCATCCGGAAGGATTCTGCAAAAGCATCAGGTTGTTTTCTAAAATAGTTCCATTCATCCCTTTACAGCTCTAATCCGTTGTTTTTAGTATAATTTAAAAGCTGGTTTACACCATTTAAATACCTCTGCGTGCTGTCAGTGAAAGGAAACATTCATTGTTTTTAGGGATGTCCTGTTACCATTTTTTAATGACTTAGGAAAAAAGTTGAACATAAAGCCCTCATTGACACTCATAATTAAGATATGCCCCCAGTAATTAGGTATAAAATCCCCCCCCCATTAGGTATAAGTCTCCAGTAGGTAGGTAATCCCCCCCCCCCATTAGGTATAAGTCTCCAGTAGGTAGGCAATCCCCCCCCTCCCCCAATTAGGAAGAAGTCCACAAAATATAGGTAGAGAACCCTCCCCTTTTAAGTAGAACCCCCCTGTAGTCAGCTAGGTAAGGAATTTCCTTTTAGATAGAATTCCCCCCCTATTAGGTAGAAGTCTCTGGTAGGTAGAGCATCCCCCCCTATTAGGAAGAAGTCCCCAGAAGATAGATAGGGAACCCTTCCCTTTAAGTAGAACCCCCCCAGCAGTTAGGTGAGGAATCTCGCTATTAGATAGAAGTCCCCAGTAGGTATGGAACACTCCCTTATTAGGTAGAAGTCCACGGTAGGTAGGAAATTCCTTCACCCCGACCCCCCACCACCGTTAGGAAGAAGTCTCCGGGAGATAGGTAAGGAACCCTCCCCGTTTAAGTTGGACCGCCCCAGTGGTTAGGTACTTAGGGGATTCCCCTATTAGGTAGAAGTCCCCTATATGTATAGAATCCCCCTATTATGTAGAAGTCCCTGTTAGTTGAGAACTCTCCTCTTTTAGGTAGAAGTCCCCGGTAGGTAAGGATTCCCCCCCCCAATTAGGTCGAAGTCCACGATAGGTAGGAAATTCCCGCCCGCAACCCCCACCGTTAGGAAGAAGTCTCCAGGATATAGGAAAGGAACCCTCCCATTTTAGGTAGAACCCCCCCCCCCCCCCCACTGGTTAGGTAGGTAGGGGATTCCCCTATAAGATAGAAGTCCCCAGTGGGTAGGGAATCTCCCCTGCTAGGTAGAAGTCTGGTAAGTAGGGAGACCCCCTATAAGGAAAAAGTCCTCCCCTTTCCCTTTAAGTAGAACCCGCCAGTATTTAGGGAATTTCGCTATTAGATAGAAGTTTCCAGTAGGTAGGGATTCCCCCCCATTAGGTCAAAGTCCAAAGAACCCTCCCCATTTAGGCTGGACCCCCCCTCCCCCCCAGTGGTTAGGTAGGTAGGGGATTCCCCTATTAGGTAAAAGTCCTAGGTAGGTAGGGAATCTCCCCTATTAGATAGATGTCTGCTAAGTAGAAAATCCCCCCCCCCCCCATTAGATAAAAGTCCCCAGAAGATAGATAGAGAACCCTCCCCTTTAAGTAGAACCCCCCAGTAGTTAGGGAATTTCGCTATTAGATAGAAGTCCCCAGTAGGTAGGGATTCCCCCCCACTAGGTCGAAGTCCATGGTAGGTAGGAAATGCCCTCCCCCCGCCACACCCCCACCGTTAGAAAGAAGTCTCCGAGATGTAGGTAAGGAACCCTCCCCGTTTAAGTTGGAACCCTCCCCAGTGGTTAGGTAGGTAGGGGATTCCCCTATTAGGTAGAAGTCCCCCTATATGTATAGAATCGCCCCTATTATGTAGAAGTCCCTGTTAGGTAGAGAACTCTCCTCTTTTAGGTAGAAGTCCCCGGTAGGTAGGGATTTCCCCCCATTAGGTAGAAGTTCCCGGTTGGTAGGGATTCCCCCCCATTAGGTAGAAGTTCCATTCACTGACAGTGAGGGTATCAATTCATCTGAATGACTGCATGCAATACTACATCTATTAATTATTTGGTTTCCAACCTGTCTCTCTCCAGCTGTTGCAAAACTACAACTCCCAGAAAGCCCAGACAGCCAACAGCTGTCTGGGCTTGCTGGGAGTTGTAGTTTTGCAACAGCTGGAGAGACACAGGTTGGAAACCACTGAATGCTGCCATTCAGATAAGTAAACAACCATGTAATTCATGGACAGACCAGTTCTGCTGCTTGTTGGCGGGTCTACAGTCTTGGCCCATAGAGTCGGGGTTCAACAGTAAGACCCCCACTTTAACATCCATGAAAACATACAAATATATGTGTTAGACAAAAACCCCATTAATTTGCAAAAATTTCACATAAAATTGGATCATTGACTAATCCTATGATGCACCTTCATGCCCCTCCTTAAAGGGGTACTCCACTGGAAAACATTTTAATTTTTTAAATCAACTGGTGCCAGAAAGTTAAGCAGATTTGTTACTTCTATTTAAAACTCTTAATCCTTCCAGTACTTATCAGCTGCTATATGTTCCAGAGGAAGTTCTTTTCTTTTTGAATTTCCTTTCTGTCTGACCACAGTGCTCTCTGCTGACACCTCTGTCCATTTTAGGAACTGTCCAGAGTAGGAGCAAATCCCCAGAGCAAACCTCTCCTGCTCCGGACAGTTCCTAAAATGGACAGCGGTGTCAGCAGAGAGCACTGTGGTCAGACAGAAAGGAAATTCAAAAAGAAGAGAACTTCCTGTGGAGCATATAGTAGCTGATTAATACTGGAAGGATTAAGATTTTGAAACAGAAGTAATTTACAAATCTGTTTAACGTTCTGGCACCAGTTGATTTAAAAAAAAAAAATAATAAATAAATTTTTTTCCAGGGGAGTACCCCTTTAAAAACAAATGTCTCTGTTGCTTTAAATGAATCCGGAAGCGATGACGTCTGCCATTGCATGTGATATCACTATTGGGAGTCGTCATTCGGGGCGCTGCTTATCCTCTGTCCGTCCATATGTGTCCTGCCATCTTATTCTTCCATGCATGCCATTCTGTTCCACACCGTCCATGACACCAGCCACGTTCAGGATAAGGTTCTGCAGCTCTCATAGGTGTTTGTGCAGCTTTTGTATTCGACAAAAAATAATTTTCAGTCCTTTTTCCAATAAAATGTACAGAAACAGCGCCACTCCTGTCTCTTGAATTGGACTGAGCTGCAATACCGAACATGACCTCATGGACAGGAGTGGTGCTGTTTTCTTGAAGAACCTCATATAGTCTCTTTACTTGTTATAGTCACGGACACCCACCGGTGCTTGTAGATGATGGAGAGCAGGGTCACTTTATATATACAGAGAAAGCTATGAAATCTGCAGCACAATTTATATACACTGCATCATGGCCTGAAATCTGCAGAACAATTTGTATACACTGCATTATGGCTTGAAATCTGCAGAACAATTTGTATACACTGCATCATGGCCCGAAATCTGCAGCACAATTTATATACACTGCATCATGGTCTGAAATCTGCAGCACAATTTGTATACACTGCATTATGGCTTGAAATCTGCAGAACAATTTGTATACACTGCATCATGGCCTGAAATCTGCAGCACAATTTATATACACTGCATCATGGCCTGAAATCTGCAGAACAATTTGTATACACTGCATCATGGCCTGAAATCTGCAGAACAATTTGTATAGACTGCATCATGGCCTGAAATCTGCAGAACAAATTATATGCTCTGCATCATGGCCTGAAATCGAAATCTGCAGAACAATTTATATGCTCTGCATCATGGCCTGAAATCTGCAGCACAGTTTGTATCCTTTGCATCATGGCCTAAAATCTGCAGCACAATTTGTATACACTTCATCATGGACTAAAATCTGCAGCACAATTTATATGCTCAGCATCATGGCCTGAAATCTGCAGAACAATTTATATGCTCTGCATCATGGCCTGAAATCTGCAGAACAATTTATATGCTCTGCATCATGGCCTGAAATCTGCAGAACAATTTGTATCCTCTGCATCATGGCCTAAAATCTGCAGCACAATTTGTATACACTTCATCATGGACTAAAATCTGCAGCACAATTTATATGCTCAGCATCATGGCCTGAAATCTGCAGAACAATTTATATGCTCTGCATCATGGCCTGAAATCTGCAGAACAGTTTGAATTTTCTACATCATAGTCTGAAATTTGTAGAACAGTTTGTATGCTCTGCATCATGGCCTGAAATCTGCAGAACAAATTATATGCTCTGCAGCACTATTTATATGCTCTGCATCATGGCCTGAAATCTGCAGAACAATTTATATGCTCTGCATCATGGCCTGAAATCTGCAGAACAGTTTGAATTCCCTACATCATAGTCTGAAATTTGTAGAACAGTTTGTATGCTCTGCATCGTGGCCTGAAATCTGCAGAACAGTTTATATGCTCTGCAGCACTATTTATATGCTCTGCATCATGGCCTGAAATCTGCAGAACAATTTGTATTCCCTACATCATAGTCTGAAATCTGCAGCACAGTTTGTATGCTCTGCATCATGGCCTGAAATCTGGAGCAAAATGTGTATGCTCTGCACCAACGCAGAAGTTCCATCCTCTCTTTGGAAGCCCCCACCCCCCCCTTAAAGGGATACACCACTGCCCCAGTTTTTGGAACATTTTGTTCGGAAAGCTTGGAACCGGCAGTGGGGGTCTTGCCGTCACGGCCACCGCGCCCCCTTAAATGCAAATCTATGGGAAGGGGCGTGATGGACGTCACGCCCCCTCCCATAGACTTGCATAGAGGGGGTGTGTCATGTGACATCACAAGGGGGCGTGGGCGTGATGTCACAACCCCCGCCGCCCGCACACAGCGTTCCAAATTCCGAGTGCTGCACAGAGATCGCGGGGGTTCCAGTGGGTCCAAGATAGGGCATAATATTTCTAGGGGTAGAGTACTCCTTTAAAGGGGTACTCCACTGGAAAACATTTTTTTTTTTAAATCAACTAGTGCCAGAAAGTTAAACAGATTAAAAAATCTTAATCCTTCCAGTACTTATCAGCTGCTATATGCTCCACAGGAAGTTCTTTTCTTTTTGAATTTCCTTTCTGTCTGACACCTCTGTCCATTTTAGGAACTGTCCAGATCAGGAGATGTTTGCTATGGGGATTTGTTTCTACTCTGGACAGTTCCTAAAATGGACAGAGGTGTCAGCAGAGAGCACTGTGGTCAGGCAGAAAGGAAATTCAAAAAGAACTTCCTGTGGAGTATACAACAGCTGATAAGTCCTGGGTGGATTAAGATTTTTTAATAGAAGTAATTTACAAATCTGTTTAACTTTCTGGCACCAGTTGATTTTTTTAAAGTATTTTTCCAGTGGAGTACCCCTTTAAGCCCTGTTTTGGTGGGGAAAAATCTCCAATATTTCACATCTGCCCTCTACTCTGCATGTGCTTTATTATCCCTGAGATTGACTCTCGCTTGGACTAACAGCGCCAAAAATAATGAACCCCCCCCCCTTCTTTTTGTCTTATTTTTTCCGCTCCGGGGTTCCACTCTTTTTTTGGGTGAATTAGAATTAAATGTCTCATCCGTCAGACCCAGGATAAGTCCTCAGACGAGTGTAACGTGGTCTCACCCTTCATTCATCTCCACCCAGGCCTCGGACCGCTGTAACCGCATGTCCTCGCACACCGAGACCTCCAGTTTCTTACAAACTTTAACCGGACGTTTACCAACCAAAAAGGTAGATCCATCGGCCTTACCTCCTTCCAGGTGCAGAAGAGCAGCAATCCAGGATGCTAAACTTTATAGGACTCCGCTCTGAGGGATCTTAAAGGGAAACTCTACTTTTAGTCTTAATAGTAATTTTTGTTGTTCTCCATTCACATCTAAAGCTTAAATGACCTGGTGTTTCCCAAAGAAGGGTGCCTCCAGCTGTTGCAAAACTACAACTCCCAGCATGCCCGGACAGCCAAAGGCTGTCCGGGCATGCTGGGAGCTGTAGCTTTGCAACAGCTGGAGGCACCCTAGTAGGAAAACACTGGTCTATGGCTGTCAGGGCATGCTGGGAGTTGTAGTTTTACAACAGCTGGAGGCACCTTGGTTGGGAAACACTGGTCTATGGATGTCCGGGCATGTTGGGAGTAGTAGTTTTGCAACAGCTGGAGGCACCCTGGTTGGGAAACACTTGGTCTATGGCTGTCCGGGCATGTTGGGAGTAGTAGTTTTGCAACAGCTGGAGGTACACTGGTTGGGAAACACTGCTGTAACCAAAGAGATGAAAAAACCCAAGTGTTAGATCAGTATTTCCTCAAAACTGTGGCTCTCGATTAATTGCAGAACTACAACTTTCATCATGCATTGACTGCTCGGCTCCATAGAAAAGCTGTCCAGGCATGCTGGGTGTTGTAGTTTTGTAACAGCTGGAAGCACCCTGGTTAGGAAAACAATGCTCTCTATAATTTGACTCTCCAGCTGTTGCATAACCACAATTCCCTTCATGCCTCGACCACTCTGCACCCTCTATAGTGGTGGTCTCCAGTCAGTGACTCTTCAGCTGTTGCAAAAGTTATGATTTCCTCTATGCCCTGACCGCTCTGCTCCCCCTATAGCAGTGGTCTCCAGTCTGACTATCCAGCAGTTAAATAACCACAAATCCCATCATGCCCCGACAATTCTGTACCCTCTGTAACAGTAGTCTCTAACCTGTGACTCTCCAGCTGTTGCCAGACTATAACTCCCACCAGACCTGCTCCAGATCAACTATAGCAGTGTCCCTGAACCGGTGATCTATCCTGCATTGCAAAACTACAACTCTCATCATGCCCTGACCATTCTACACTCTCTATAGCTGTGTTTCCCAATCATGGTGCCTCCAGCTGTTGCAAAACTACCACTCCAAGCATGCCCGGACAGCCTTTGGCAGTCCGGGCATGCTGGGAGTGGTAGTTTTGCAACAGCTGGAGGCACCCTGGTTAGGAAAACACTGCTCAATATAGCAGTGGTCTCCAGTCTGGCTCTCCAGCTGTTGCATAACCACAATTCCCATCATGCCCTCTGCACCCTCCATAGTGGTGGTCTCCAGTCTGTGACTCTCCAGCTGTTGCAAAAGTTAGGATTTCCACTACGCCCTGACCGCGCTGCTCCCCCTATAGCAGTGGTCTCCAGTCTGACTCTCCAGCAGTTAAATAACCACAACTCCCATCATGCCCCGACAATTCTGTAGCCGTGGTCACCAACCTGTGTCTCTCCAACTCTTGCCAGACTACAACTCCCATCATGTCTAGACCAGCTATAGCAGTGTCCCCGAACCGGTGGGATATCCTGCAGTTGCAAAAATACAACTCCCATCATACCGTCACCTGTCTACACACTCTATAGCAGTGTTTCCCAACCAGGGTGCCTCCAGCTGTTGCAAAACTAGAACTCCCAGCTGTCCGGGCATGCTGGGAGTTGTATTTTTTTGCAACATCTGGAGCTATCCTTGTTGGAGAACGCTGCAGTGGTCTCCAGTCTGACTCTCCTGCTGTTGCATAACCACAACTCTCATCATGCCCCGACCACTCTGCACCCTCTATAGAGGTGGTCTCCAGCCTCTGACTCTCCAGATGTTTCAATACTATAACTCCCACCATGCCTGGACAGCTCCGGACCATCTAAAGGAGTGTTCCCGAACCAGTGCACTCTGTAGCATTTGTAAAACTACAACTCCCAGCAGGTCTAGAGAGCCACAGCTGCATTACCCCCCAAAGTATTCGAAAAGTTACAACTAGGGGGAGATTTATCAAAACCTGTCCAGAGGAAAAGTTGCCCATAGCAACCAATCAGATCGCTTCTTTCATTTTTAACAAGGCCTCTGAAAAATGAAAGAAACAATCTGATTGGTTGCTATGGGCAACTGGGCAACTTTTCCTCTGGACAGGTTTTGATAAATCTCCCCCCTAGTCTTTTCTTTGTGTGGTTCCTCTGTTATTCCTCCTGGAAAAAGTGTAGATGGAATGACTAACAGGAAGTTATGATACTCCTTGTCACTAGGACGACGGCACACACCTCTGCTATCCAGCTGTTGGCTTATTCGTACACTTCCAGGAGGAATAACAGAGGAACAACAGAGGAACAGCGCTGCACAGAGTTCTTTAAAAAATAAATAAATAATTAAAGGGGTATTCCAGGGGGAAAAACTTTATATATATATATATATATATATATATATATATATATATATATATATAATCATCTGGCTCCAGAAAGTTAAACAGATTTGTAAATTACTTCTATAAAAAAAATCTTAATCCTTTCAATAATTATCAGCTTCTGAAGTTGAGTTGTTTTCTGTCTGGCAACAGTGCTCTCTGCTGACATCTCTGCTTGTCTCGGGAACTGCACAGAGTAGAAGAAGTTTTTCTATGGGGATTTGCTTCTAAACTGGGCGGTTCCCGAGACAGGTGTCATCAGAGAGCACTTAGACAGAAAAGAACAACTCAACTTCAGCAGCTCATAAGTACTGAAAGGATTAAGATTTTTTGATAGAAGTAATTTACAAATCTGTTTATCTTTCTGGAGCCATTTGATATATAAAAAAAAAAGTTTTTCCCCGGAATACCCATTTAAAGGGGTACTCCGCTGTTCAGCGTTTGGAACAAAATGTTCTAAGTGCTTAGAGCCAGCGCTGGGAGCTCTTGACATCATAGCCCTGCCCCCTGATGACGATACGACCCGCCCCCTCAATGCAAGTCTATGGGAGGGGGCGTGACGAATGTCACGCCCCCTCCCATAGACTTGCATTGAGGGGGCGGGGCATGAGGGGGTGGGGCTTTGGTGTCACCGGCTCGAGCGTTCGGAACATTTTGTTCCCAACGCTGAGCAGCGGAGTACCCCTTTAAAGGGGGAGGAAGGATTTATCATTTGTGTGAAAATTTTTGTCATTTTTCATTTCATTTGTGCCGTTTTTCTAGGGAGGTTTTCGTGTCTAATTTAAGAAATTGCGCATGCCACATAATAAAAAGTTAATGAATTATTAAAAGGATGAGGGGGGGGGGGGCGGATGCACATCAGTGAACTTCCCACATCCTAATCCAGAAAACAGTTCAAAACACGTGAAAAAAAAATTGCGCAAAAACATTGCTGGATTTTTGCTTTTTATGTGAATGGAAGATAAAGATCTGCACACGTTTGGTTCGGCAAAGTACAAAATAAATGTTATTACAACTGCGAAGTCCTAGGAAGAAATATAAACCATAAAATAATGAAAGTTTCTAATAAAATGATTCCCTATTGGGGTATAAGGAGGGGGGGAGGGGTCCTATCGTTTGGGTGCTTTATTACAGAGACTGGGAAACCACAAGCCCCAGCAACTTGTCAGTGCAGACAGCCTAGTGGAGAAGGTGGAGGCCCCTATGACGGAGATCAGTATCGGTAGTAGAGAACGCTATGTACGTGCCGGTATGTGTTCCCACCATGGTCCGTGCGTTGTGTCAGACATCCAGCTCTCATCATCTTGCATTTTGCTGTGATGGTTTTTGCACCCGGGTCGGTGTTGTTTTTGTTTATTTTTTTTTTTTTTTTTTAGTCTGTTCCTTTTTTCTATTTGTTTTTTTTTTTTGTTTTTTTTCTTCTTTCTATTGTTACATTGTGGACTGTGTTGTAACTTTGTTTCTTTTGTTGCGAATAGCTTTTCCACGAGGAGCTGGCCTTACAGTGGGTGGTGTGCAGCGGAGCCGTGCGGGAGGCCACTTTACAGCAAGCCTGGTTCTTCTTCGAGCTAATGGTGAGAAAATGTATATACTGTAGAATCAAATGTACAGAGACTAAAATTGTATAATACAGGATACAACTCAAGATAAGTAATGTAATGTATGTATACAGTGACCTCACCAGCAGAATAGTGAGTACAGCTCTGGGGTATAATACAGGATATAACTCAGGATCAGTACAGGATAAGTAATGTAATATATGTACACAGTGACCTCACCAGCAGAATAGTGAGTACAGCTCTAGGGTATAATACAGGATATAACTCAGGATCAGTACAGGATAAGTAATGTAATGAATGTACACAGTGACCTCACCAGCAGAATAGTGAGTACAGCTCTGGAGTATAATACGGGATATAACTCAGGGTCAGTACAGGATAAGTAATGTAATGTATGTACACAGGGACCTCACCAGCAGAATAGTGAGTACAGCTCTGGAGTATAATACAGGATATATCTCAGGATCAGTACAGGATAAGTAATGTAATGTATATACACAGTGACCCCACCAGCAGAATAGTGAGTACAGCTCTGGAGTATAATACAGGATATAACTCAGGATCAGTACAGGATAAGTAATGTAATGTATGTACACAGTGACCTCACCAGCAGAATAGTGAGTAGAGCTCTGGAGTATAATACAGGATATAACTCAGGATCAGTACAGGATAAGTAATGTAATGTATGTACACAGTGATCTCACCAGCAGAATAGTGAGTACAGCTCTGGAGTATAATGTAGGAGTTTACACCAATAGTAATGTAATATAACTTGTCTGTTACAGGTGAAGAGCATGGTGCACCATCTATACTTTGCAGACAAGCTTGATTCCGCTCGGAAGCACCGATTTCCTGAACGCTTCATGGACGACATCTCTGCTCTTGTTAGCACAATGGCTAATGATATCGTCACTAGGTTCCAGAAGGTAGGATTGATAGCAAGCAGCAGTATATCTCAGTGTGTGTGCGTAAAACTACAACTCCCATCATGCACAGACATCAGGCTTTTGGGCTTTGCAGTTTGGCAGCAGGTTAGCAGTTACATATATCGATTTGTTCTCTTTCTATATTTTATGTAAATGTTGCGGATTCACTTTTACAGTCATTACAGGGAAGACATGTTGGACCAAGAATTTATCCTTTATTATTTTTTAATCCTCTTTGCCTATGGCACGCTGCCGTACAGTAATATAGTGATCAGGGGGGATTATGGGTAATTGTATTTCATTATTTCCTCATCAGGACACAGAAATGGTGGAAAGGCTTAATGTCAGCCTGGCGTTCTTCCTGAATGACCTGCTCTCCATTATGGACCGAGGCTTCGTCTTCAGTCTGGTCAAGGCCTATTTCAAGCAAGTAAGTTTCCGTTTACCGCTCCGCTCTGTTCATTGTTGGAGGAAGGAGAATTAGAACGGCCGGAATTAAAGGAGTACTCCGGTAGAAAATGTATTATTATTTTTTATTATTTTTATTAACTGGTGCCAGAAAGTTAAACAGATTTGTAAATTACATCTATTAAAAAATCTTAATCCTTCTGGTACTTGTTAGCTGCTGAATACTTCAGGCATATTCTGGCATATTCTCACCTATGGAAAACCCGCAGATGATAGTGTACGTGTGAAATTATCCTTTAGGGTCTATTCACACGTACAGTATTCTGTGCAGATTTTATGCGCAGGATTTCAAGCTGTGTTCAGTTTACATTGAAACCTGCAGCAGAAAATCCTGCGCATCAAATCTGCGCGTCAAATCTGCACCGAATCCTGTACGCGTGAATATTCCCTTAGGGTGTATTGAAATGAAGTATTTTTCGGTTTGATGCAATTTCCGCAATTGCATCACAAGAAAACAAAAAACTATTTATTAACAAAAACTCCCAACTGAAGCAGAAAAATTGACAGTAAAAAAGAAAAGCTACTAAGATAATTTCCATCAATGAACCCTGACCCCTACTTGTCCTCTTAAAGGGGTACTCCAGTGGAAAAAAAATTTTTTTCATCAACTGGTGCCAGAAAGTTAAACAGATTTGTAAATTACTTCTCAAATTTTTTTTTTAATCCTTCCAGTACTTATTAGCTGCTGAATACTACAGAGGAAATTATCTTCTTTTTGGAACACAGTGCTCTCTGCAGACATCATGACCACAGTGCTCCCTGCTGATATCTCTGTCCATTTTAGGAACTGTCCAGAGCAGCGTATGTTTGCTATGGGGATTTTCTATTACTCTGGACAGTTCTTAAAATGGACAGAGATGTCAGCAGAGAGCACTGTGCTCGTGATGTCAGCAGAGAGCTCTGTGTTCCAAAAAGAAAATAATTTCCTCTGTAGTATCCAGCAGCTAATAAGTACTGGAAGGATTAAAAAAAAATTTATGGAAGTAATTTACAAATCTGTATAACTTTCTGGCACCAGTTGATTAAAATAAATAAATAAATAAAGTTTTCCACCGGAGTACCCCTTTAAGAGGACAAGTAGGAGTCAGGGTTCATCTATGGACATTATCTTAGCAGATTTTATTTTTTACTGCCAATTTTTCTGCTTCAGTTGGGAATTTTTGTTAATTAATAGTTTTTATTTTATTTATTTTTTCTTGTGATGCAATTACGAAAATTGCATCAAACCAAAAAATACTTCATTTCAATACAACCAAAAGGGTAAGTTGACACGTACACTATTATCTGTGGGTTTTCCATAGGTGAGAATATGCCAGCAGGTTATGTCTCTACCTACCCATTGGCTTTATTGGATCTGCAGTAAATGTGCTGCGGAAATTCCGCTTGCAAAATTGTGCAGTGGAAAATCCGAAAGCGGAACCCCCGCAGCACGTTATGTGCATACGAACGTACCCTTTGGCTGTGTGCAGATTGTATCCCATTCAGAAGTTCTATCAAGATTTCTGTCACATTTGATGGCAAGAATTGCGTGGTGTGCCTGCTTTAAAAAAATAAATAAAATGATATATTCATATTAGCCACTAGATGTCGCTACAACAAACGTTCTACCTGGGTTACATATGTCACTTTACAGCTTGCTGAAAAGAATTATTATCAATGGTGATACTTCATTATTAGCATTAGATAGGTTTATAATGACAATTCTGATGTATAGCTTTACATATTGTCCTTAGAACTGAACATAAATACTGCTTCATGGGATTGTTTAGACCAGTGGCCACAAACTGTGGCCCTCCAGATGTGGCAAAACTTCAACTCACAGCATGCCCGGACAGCCGTTGGCTGTCCGGGCATGCTGGGAGTTGAAGTTTTGCAACATCTGGAGGGCCACAGTTTGAGACCTCTGGTTTAGACTGATTGTGTGTGACTTTGTATTATCTTTTACAAGGTGTCATCGAAACTTCATATTGTACCTAACCCGAGTATATTAGTATCTCTGAGGCTGGATTTCCTGCGTATTATCTGCAGTCATGAGCACTACGTCACTTTAAACCTCCCCTGCAGCTTACTGACCCCTCCATCCTCTCCATCACCATCTGTTTCCTCTGCAACATCCCAGGTGGGTAAATGGGTCACACAGCTCTGGAATATAATACAGGATATAACTCAGGATCAGTACAGGATAAGTAATGTAATGTATGTACACAGTGACCTCACCAGCAGAATGGTGAGTACAGCTCTGGAGTATAATACAGGATATAACTCAGGATCAGTACAGGATAAGTAATGTAATGTATGTACACAGTGACCTCACCAGCAGAATAGTGAGTACAGCTCTGGAGTATAATACAGGATATAACTCAGGATCAGTACAGGATAAGTAATGTAATGTATGTACACAGTGACCTCACCAGCAGAATAGTGAGTACAGCTCTGGAGTATAATACAGGATATAACTCAGGATCAGTACAGGATAAGTAATGTAATGTATGTACACAGTGACCTCACCAGCAGAATGGTGAGTACAGCTCTGGAGTATAATACAGGATATAACTCAGGGTCAGTACAGGATAAGTAATGTAATGTATGTACACAGTGACCTCACCAGCAGAATAGTGAGTGCAGCTCTGGAGTATAATACAGGATATAACTCAGGATCAGTACAGGATAAGTAATGTAATGTATGTACACAGTGACCTCACCAGCAGAATAGTGAGTACAGCTCTGGAGTATAATACAGGATATAACTCAGGATCAGTATAGGATAAGTAATGTATGTACACAGTGACCCCACCAGCAGAATAGTGAGTACAGCTCTGGAGTATAATACAGTCTTTTCTTTTAGGGACTCCTCTTGTGAGGTCAGTCCTATCAGGACAGATGGTCATGAACCTGTCACATGGTTTTGTTGTATCTGAAGTTGCGCCCAATGATTATGTTGTAAGACTTTATCATATCTGTAACTCGGTCCCAATATGTGTTTATTTTATTGTCTACGTTTTTTTATTTAGAGCTCTGGATTTTCCACCAATGTCCAGGACCAGAAGATTGCAAACATGTTTGAGCTGTCCGTGCCGTTCCGCCAGCAGCATTACTTGGCAGGACTTGTGTTGACTGAACTCGCCGTAATCTTGGATCCAGAGGCAGAAGGGTAAGATGGGGTGCGGGGGCACGTTATGGGGTGTGGGGACAGGTAATGGGGTGCGGGGACAGGTAATGGGGTGCGGGGACACGTAATGGGGTGCGGGGACACATAATGGGGTGCGGGGACACGTAATGGGGTGCGGGGACACATAATGTGGTACGGGGACAGGTTATGGGGTCTGGGGACAGGTTATGGGGTCTGGGGACAGGTTATGGGGTCTGGGGACACGTAATGGGGTGCGGGGACACGTAATGGGGTGCGGGGACACGTAATGGGGTGCGGGAACACGTAATGGGGTGCGGGGACACGTAATGGGGTGCGGGGACACGTAATGGGGTGCGGGGACACGTAATGGGGTGCGGGGACACGTAATGGGGTGCGGGGACACGTAATAGGGTGCGGGGACACGTAATGGAGTGCAGAGACGCATATTGGGGTGCAGGGACACATATTGGGGTGCGGGGGACACGTATGGGGGTACAGGGACACACAATGGGCTGCGGAGACACACAATGGGCTGCAGGGACACATATTGGGGTACAGGGACACATTGGTTTGCGGAGACACATAGTGGGGTGCAGGGACTCATAATGGGGTGCGGGGACACATTGGGGTGCAGGGACACATATTGGGGTGCGGGGACACACAGTGGGTTGCTGGGACACACAGTGGGGTGCTGGGACACACAATGGGGTGCGGGGACACATAATTTGGTGCGGGGACACACAGTGGGGTGTGGGGACACACATTGGGGTGCGGGGACACAGTAGTGTGCGGGGACACATATTGGGGTGCAGGGACACATATTGGGGTGCGGGGACACATAATGGGGTGCACGTGACATCTCATCATCTCCATATACTTAGCAATATTATGCTGTGTGGTAAAACTACACTTAGATCTACTGCAGTTTTGCAATGCACCCTATGGCTGGAATTGGTGAACAGCTCATCGCGCTTACAGCTATAGGTACTTGCAGCCTAATTGTAGCATCGTATGATCTCTACATAAACTTATAGCAGTGTTTCCCAACCAGGGTGCCTCCAGCTGTTGCAAAACTACAACTCCCAGCATGCCCGGATAGCCAAAGGCTGTCCGGGCATGCTGGGAGTTGTAGTTTTGCAACAGCTGGAGGCACCCTGGTGGGGAAACACTGACTTATAGGGTCATCATGAGACAACTCCCCTTTTAGTGGTATGACCTAGCATAGTCCAGCAGATATCTGGCTCTGTGCCCCTTGCCTTTACATTTTGAGGTTAACTTGGAACATGGCGTTACATAAATATTCTGTAGTGCTTACTTAGACAGAGATGTTTGCTCTGCGGGTGATAGCTAATCGCGCTTACAAAACTCCCCTCAGGTTATTTGGATTGCATAAGAAGGTGATCAATATGGTACACAACCTGCTATCTACCCACGACTCTGATCCTCGCTACGCTGATCCCGAGGTAAAAGCCCGAGTGGCCATGCTTTACCTTCCCCTGATCGGCATCGTCATGGAGACTGTCCCACAGCTGTACGATTTTACAGGTACTATGGGAGGTCATTGACACATGTTCCCAAGAGCCTCATCCTATAGTTTGTAGTTACATGTGAACAGCACGGGTATCCTGTCTGCTAGTCGGATTTTAAGCTGTTTCAGCAGAAAGCAGTCCAGATTTTTGTGTTGAATAATCCATATATCAGTGTTTCCCATCCAGGGTGCCTCCAGCTGTTGCAAAACGACAGCTCCCAGCTTGCCCGGACAGCCTTCGGTTATCGTTTTGCAACAACTGGAGGCACCCTTGTTGGGAAACACTGCCATATATATATATATAGATATAGACATATATATATATAATAGATATGTATATATATAGATATATACATATAGATATATATATATAGATATAGACATATAGATATATATATATAGATATAGACATATAGATATATACATATAGATATATATATATATATATAGATATATATATATATATATATATATATATATATATAAAACTTAACATATTTGTGTATGCATGTCCGAGCACAACTTTCAAACAGCTGGAGATATTTCGGTTAACCTTGGTAAAAAAAAAATCTTATGTCATTTATAAAATTTAAAAAAATTATGGAGTGTCCCAAGAGTTAAACAGTAGAGCCTGGACAGTTGAATCATACTTTACCATGACATTGTCCGGTGACAGGATGTTTAAAACTCCTGGACAATCTCCACATCTTGTGAGTGATGCAATAAGGAGATATTCCAGAAGTCCCATGCAAGTCTATGTCTATAGGACTTGCGGTACATCTCCTAATTGCGTTACTCTTGGGCCAGAGTATTCTGCCGCCAGACCAATGTCATGGTAAAGTATGATATAACTATCCAGCAGGCAAGTGCAGAGAATAGTTAGTGTGGGGACAGGGAGAGGGGACGGGGTGGGCGTACACTGCTGCAATGAGGAGTACAGGGTGGACGAGCAGCCTAACTTTACTCGGGCATCTGGAGACTGGAAAAGCTGTGTGGCTTGCAGTATGTGTGCCACCTAGCTTTCCCAGTGTCCTGAAGAGCATTGCTTTTCTTCTTTAACAAGGTTTTAGGTTTCAAAATTGGGCAATGCCGGGTACTTTCCTAATAATTCCATAGTGGTTAAAACTTATACACTGTGACAAATCCCATGCATAAGGTAGATGAAGGTCGGCACTTCTGCGGTCAGTCGTGCACGTGGATAAATTAATGGAAAAACTTCAAGCAAAATAGTAGTTTTATTTCATATCCTCAGTCAAACAGGACGCGTTTCCGCCTTGAGCCTTCCTTTGCTGAGGAAGGCTGCCGAAACGCGTCCTGTTTAACTGAGGATATGAAATAAAACTGCTATGAAGTTTTGGTGAGTGCAGGGACTCCTTTCTCCAAATCCCCTGCATAGTCATAGTATTAAATCATAAAATTCAGTTTTTTAAATGGGCATGGTCACTGAAACCAAGAGAAAATCGCCCTAAGTGCATTCTCATCCAGCTCTGGGCCGCCACAAAAAGCGGGGAGAGTAGTGCTCAGCCGCGCGCTTCTCTCCCTCTTGTTCTAGCGATCGGTAAGGACCTGAACTTTTTACATGTCTCTAGCACAGGATAGAAAAGCGACAGGTACAATTTAAGCATACATACAGTGGGGATCAAAAGTTTGGGCACCCCAGGTAAAAATTGAGAATTTTCCTATCTTAAGTGACGGAAAATTGGGATTTTATTAAAGACAAGACGCGAGTATTATGCTATTTAACTTCTTTACTGAAACTCAGCAGCCAATAAGTATTGTAAGTATTAACAGAAAAAAGACTTTTTTATAATATAACAAAGGGTATGTGAACATGCAACCTAGGGTGCAACCTAGTATGAGGTCCCGTGCCATCAGCCAATCATACTGCATCACAGATAATAAAGATGACCAACACACAGGTATCTCCCTTCTTCTTTGCAACAATCATCAAGGTGATAGAAGGTACAGGAAGTTGATCACGAAGATAATGCAGGGAGAAATGGAAGTCAAATGAATGCAGGTCCCATGAGGTGACGTCAAAGTTGGTGTCCAACGGTGATTGGATCCTATTGTGGAGCTGTTGGAAGATTAGAGATATAGGACATGTTATAGGGATGGGTTTAGGGAGGGATAATACTCGCGTCTTGTCTTTAATAAAATCCCAATTTTCCGTCACTTAAGATAGGAAAATTCTCAATTTTATGGCAAGACAAGACGCTTCATATTATGCTAGTTCAAAGCTTAATCGAAATAAACATAAAAGTAATAAACAATGAATCTTATCACAATAATAACATAGAAACATGAGATTCAGGTCTAAAGTAGAAGGTTTTGAAAGTAGAATCAGAGGACCAATTGGCTGCTTTCAATAAATCTGAAAGAGAAGCGCCGGATTGGAAAAGTTTGGTGGAGACTGCACTTCTGGTAGAATGAGCTGTAAATTTGGAAATGTCAATACCAGCAAGGTGCATGGTTTGTTTAACCCATCTAGCAAGAGTGGGGGAGGAGACTGGAGCGTGAGGTTTACAAAAGGAGATTAATAGTTGGGAGGAAGATGGACTCCGAAGAGATTCAGTTCGGGATTCATAAGAATGAAGACAACGTACAACACAAAGTTTTTCGTTATCCGGAAACGAAGGGTAAAAAACAGAATGGAGATTTGTTTTAGTACGCCGATATACCGAGAAAACAACACCTTGAGGTGTAAACTGTCTGCGAGATATATCTAATGATTTAACATCAGAAACCCTTTTGACGGAGATTAGGCATAAAAGGGTAGTGAGTTTAAGGGATAGGAATTTTAATGATAAATTATCATTATCATCCCAGGAAATAAACATATCAAGCACGACTGTTACATTCCAAGTAGAATTATATTTAGGAAGAGGAGGCCTACGAAAACGTATACCTTTTAGAAGTTGGCAAACTAAAGGGTGTCTACCCACAGGGATGGAATCTATAGGAAGGTGTTTAGAGGAGATTGCTGAGCGATAGAGATTAATTGTTCTGTAGGCTTTACCAGCATCGAATGATTCTGATAAGAAATTTAAGATATGGGATATAGATGTTCGTAAGGGATCCAAGTGTCGTTGATCGCACCAATGAGACCAAAGTCTCCAGGCTGATCCGTAAGCTGACTTGGTACCCGGGCCCATGCATCTGAAAGGATGTCTTGAGTTGATTTTGAAAGCTGGAAGTCAGATCTTGGCGACCCGAAATCATCCAAGCCACCAGAGGTAGATGGCCCGATAAAATCAGAGGGTGGTAGTTCCCTTGAGGATCTAAGAGGAGATCGTGAGAGGAAAGAAGGAGACGGGGAAGGTCTATGAGCAGGTGTAAGATTTGGGGAAACCACGATTGAGTTGGCCAGAGTGGCGTTACAAGAACTAGCGTGGCTTTCTGGATCGAGGTTTGAAAAAGAACTCGTGGAATTAGATTGAATGGAGGAAAAGCATACAGGGTTTTCTGAGGCCAGGATTGCAGGAAGGCGTCCACCCCTAGAGCTTCTGGATCTGGACGCCAACTGAAAAACAGAGGTAACTGGGTATTCAAACGGGAAGCAAAGAGATCTATGTGAAGAGGACCCCATAAAGAATTGATTGATTGAAAGATCGGAATAAGAAGTTTCCAATCGCTGGAGTCCGTGAGATAGCGTGAATACCAATCCGCTACTGCATTGGAAATCCCTGGTAAGTATTCTGCTTTCAGAATGATGTTTTTGTCCAAACAGAAATGCCAAAAATCTTTGGCAAAGTCTGCAAGAATTTTGGAATTCGTACCTCCCAGGTGGTTGATGTATTGGACAGCAGAAATGTTGTCCATACGAAGGAGGATACAACAATGGGAGGAATTTTTTGCAAAACTCTTCAAAGCAAAAAATCCTGCTAGAAGTTCCAGGCAATTTATGTGTAGTTGAGATTCTGTCTGGGACCATTTCCCTCCAGTGGAGAGAGAACCGCAGCGAGCTCCCCATCCGGAAAGACTCGCATCGGATTCTATAATGATGTCCGGATTCGGATGGAAAATTGCTTTTCCATTCCAGGACTCTATGTGAGTGAGCCACCAGAGGAGTTCTTCTCTGGCTTCTGGAGATAGGGGAATTTCGTTGGAGTAACCGAGACCTTCCCTTAACCCCTTAAGGACCGAGCCCTTTTTCACCTTAAGGACCGGAGCGTTTTTTGCAATTCTGACCACTGTCACTTTAAACATTAATAACTCTGGAATGCTTTTAGTTATCATTCTGATTCCGAGATTGTTTTTTCGTGACATATTCTACTTTAACTTAGTGGTAAAATTTTATGGTAACTTGCATCCTTTCTTGGTGAAAAATCCCAAAATTTGATGAAAAAAATGAAAATTTTGCATTTTTCTAACTTTGAAGCTCTCTGCTTGTAAGGAAAATGGATATTCAAAATATTTTTTTTTTGGGTTCACATATACAATATGTCTACTTTATGTTTGCATCATAAAATTTATGAGTTTTTACTTTTGGAAGACACCAGAGGGCTTCAAAGTTCAGCAGCAATTTTGAAATTTTTCACAAAATTTTCAAACTCGCTATTTTTCATGGACCAGTTCAGGTTTGAAGTGGATTTGAAGGGCCTTCATATTAGAAATGCCCCATAAAAGACCCCATTATAAAAACTACACCCCCCAAAGTATTCAAAATGACATTCAGTAAGTGTATTAACCCTTTAGGTGTTTCACAGGAATAGCAGCAAAGTGAAGGAGAAAATTCAAAATCTTCATTTTTTACACTCGCATGTTCTTGTAGACCCAATTTTTGAATTTTTGCAAGGGGTAAAAAGGAGAAAATTTTTACTTGTAATTGAAACCCAATTTCTCTCGAGTAAGCACATACCTCATATGTCTATGTTAATTGTTCGGCGGGCGCAGTAGAGGGCTCAGAAGGGAAGGAGCGTCAAATGGTTTTTGGGGGGGCATGTCACCTTTAGGAAGCCCCTATGGTGCCAGAACAGCAAAAAAACACACATGGCATACCATTTTGGAAACTAGACCCCTCAGGGAACGTAACAAGGGGTAAAGTGAACCTTAATACCCCACAGGTGTTTCACGACTTTTGCATATGTAAAAATTTTTTTATTTTTTTTACCTAAAATGCTTGGTTTTCCAAAAATTTTACATTTTTAAAAAGTGTAATAGCAGAAAATACCCCCCAAAATTTGAAACCCAATTTCTCCCGATTCAGAAAACACCCCATATGGGGGTGAAAATTGCTCTGCTGGCGCACTACAGGTCTCAGAAGAGAAGGAGTCACATTTGGCTTTTTGAAAGCAAATTTTGCTCTGGGGGCATGCCGCATTTAGGAAGCCCCTATGGTGCCAGAACAGCAAAAAAAAAACACATGGCATACCATTTTGGAAACTAGACCCCTCGGGGAAAGTAACAAGGGGTAATGTGAATCTTAATACCCTACAGGTGTTTCACGACTTTTGCATATGTAAAAAAATTTTTTATTTTTTACCTAATATGCTTGGTTTCCCAAAATTTTAACATTTTTAAAAAGGGTAATAGCAGGAAATACCCCCCAAAATTTGAAGCCCAATTTCTCCCGATTCAGAAAACACCCCATATGGGGGTGAAAAGTGCTCTGCTGGCGCACTACAGGTCTCAGAAGAGAAGGAGTCACATTTGGCTTTTTGAAAGCAAATTTTGCTCTGGGGGCATGCCGCATTTAGGAAGCCCCTATGGTGCCAGAACAGCAAAAAAAAAAACACATGGCATACCATTTTGGAAACTAGACCCCTCGGGGAACGTAACAAGGGATAATGTGAACCTTAATACCCTACAGGTGTTTCACGACTTTTGCATATGTGAACATTTTTTACTTTTTTTTACCTAAAATGCTTGGTTTCCCAAAATTTTTACATTTTTAAAAAGGGTAATAGCAGAAAACACCCCCCAAAATTTGAAGCCCAATTTCTCCCGATTCAGAAAACACCCCATATGGGGTTGAAAAGTGCTCTGCTGGCGCACTACAGGTCTCAGAAGAGAAGGAGTCACGTTTGGCTTTTTGAAAGCAAATTTTGCTCTGGGGGCATGCCGCATTTCGGAAGCCCCTATGGTGCCAGGACAGCAAAAAAAAAACACATGGCATACCATTTTGGAAACTAGACCCCTCGGGGAACGTAACAAGGGGTTGAGTGAACCTTTATACCCCACAGGTGTTTCATGACTTTTGTATATGTAAAAAAAAATTTTTTTTTTTACCTAAAATGCTTGTTTTCCCAAAAATTTTACATTTTTAAAAAGGGTAATAGCAGAAAATACCCCACAAAATTTGAAGCCCAATTTCTCCCGAGTACGGCGATACCCTATATGTGACCCTAAACTGTTGCCTTGAAATACGACAGGGCTCCAAAGTGAGAGCGCCATGCGCATTTGAGGCCTAAATTAGGGATTGCATAGGGGTGGACATAGGGGTATTCTACGCCAGTGATTCCCAAACAGGGGGCCTCCAGCTGTTGTAAAACTCCCAGCATGCCTGGACAGTCAGTGGCTATCTGGCAATACTGGGAGTAATTGTTTTGCAACAGCTGGAGGCTCCGTTCTGGAAACAGTGGCGTACCAGACGTTTTTCATTTTTATTGGGGAGGGGAGGGGGGCTGTGTATATGTAGTGTTTTTTACTTTTTATTTTATTGTGTGTTAGTGTAGTGTAGTGTTTTTAGGGTACAGTCACACGGGCGGGGGGTTCACAGTAGTTTCTCGTTGGCAGTTTGAGCTGCGGCAGAAAATTTGACGCAGCTCAAACTTGCAGCCGGATACTTACTGTAATCCTCCGCCCATGTGAGTGTACCCTGTACGTTCACATTGGGGAGGGGGGAACATCCAGCTGTTGCAAAACTACAACTCCAAGCATGTACGGTCTATCAGTGCATGCTGGGAGTTGTAGTTTTGCAACCGCTGGAGGCTCCGTTTTGGAAACAGTGACGTACCAGACGTTTTTCATTTTTATTGGGGAGGGGGGCTGTGTAGGGGTATGTGTATATGTAGTGTTTTTTACTTTTTATTATATTTTGTGTTAGTGTAGTGTAGTGTAGTGTTTTTAGGGTACAGTCGCACGGGCAGGGGTTCACAGTCGTTTCTCGCTGGCAGTTTGAGCTGCGACAGAAAATTTGCCGCAGCTCAAACTTGCAGCCGGATACTTACTGTAATCCTCCGCCCATGTGAGTGTACCCTGTACATTCACATTGGGGGGGGGGGGGGGGGGGAGAAACATCCAGCTGTTGCAAAACTACAACTCCAAGCATGTACGGTCTATCAGTGCATGCTGGGAGTTGTAGTTTTGCAACAGCTGGAGACACACAGGTTGTGAAACACCGAGTTTGGTAACAAACTCAGTGTTTTGCAACCAGTATGCCTTCAGCTGTTGCAAAAGCTACAACCCCCAGCATGTACGGACAGCGGAAGAGCATGCTGGGTCTTGTAGTTATGCAAAAGTCGGAGGCATACTACATTGGCTGGGGATGCTGGGGATTGTAGTTATGCAACAGCTGGAGACACACTGGTTTACTACTTAACTCAGTGTGCCTTCAGCTGTTGCAAAACTACAACTCTCAGCAGTCACCGACAGCCAACGGGCATGCTGGGAGTTGTAGTTATGCAACCACCAGATGCACCACTACAACTCCCAGCATGCACTTTAGCTGATTGTGCAAGCTGGGAGTTGTAGTTACACAACAGCTGAAGGTACACTTTTACATAGAAAGAATGTGCCTTCAGCTGTTGCAAAACTACAAGTCCCAGCATGCCCATAAGGGCATGCTGGGAGTTGTGGTGGTCTGCCTCCTGCTGTTGCATAACTACAGCTCCCAGCATGCCCTTGTTGCATGCTGGGAGCTGTTGCTAAGCAACAGCAGGAGGCTGTCACTCACCTCCTGCTGCTGCTGATCGCCGCACAGGTCAGTCCCGCCGCCGCCGCCGTCGTCGCTCCTGGGGCCCCGATCCCAACAGGGACGCCGGGGATCGGGGTCCCCAGCACCGGGGGTCGTCTTCCCGCACCCGCTCACGTCCTCCGGAAGAGGGGCGGAGCGGGTTGCGGGAGTGACACCCGCAGCAGGCGCCCTGATTGGTCGGCCGGTAATCCGGCCGACGAATCAGGGCGATCGTGAGGTGGCACCAGTGCCACCTCACCCCTGCTGGTAATGGCTGTTCGGGGCCGTCTCTGACGGCCCCGATCAGCCAGTAATTCCGGGTCATCGGGTCACTGGAGACCCGATTGACCCGGAATCTGCCGCAGATCGCTGGACTGAATTGTCCAGCGATCTGCGGCAATCGCCGACATGGGGGGACATAATGACCCCCCTGGGCGATATGCCGGGATGCCTGCTGAACGATTTCAGCAGGCATCCGGCTCCGGCTCCCCTCCGGCTAGCAGTGGGGGCCGGAAATGCTCAGGGCGTATCCATACGCCCTTGGTCCTTAAGGACTTGGAAACGGGGGCGTATGGATACGCCCTATGTCCTTAAGGGGTTAAATGACGAATCTTTAAACGTTGAAGAGCCCTGTAGTGAAGGGGAGCTGGGAAAATGGCCTGAATTGAGGCTGATAAGAGGCCTACAATCCGAGCAATCGTTCTCAAAGAAATTATATCTTTGCGGAGAATTTGTTTGATCTCCTTCCGAATGGTTTTTAATCTCCTTGAAGGAAGACTTAGAGTGGTCAACTGAGTGTTGATCATGAAGCCTAAAAACTCTAGGTTCTGAGAAGGGACTAGGATTGATTTCTTGTAGTTTATCAGAAAACCTAGATGAATAAGAAGAGATAGGGTCCAGTTCAAGTGGAGCAAAAGTAACTCTTTTGATTGGGCCATAAGGAGAATGTCGTCTAGATAGATGATAAGACGAACTCCTCGACTTCTGAGAGAAGCTACTACTGGTTTCAGTAGTTTTGTAAAGCACCAAGAGGCTGATGATAGGCCGAAAGGAAGGCAAGTAAACTGCCATTTTTGGTTTTCCCAAAGAAATTGTAGGAACATCTGAGAGGAAGGATGAATTGGAACAGTGAGATATGCCTCTTTTAAGTCTATTTTTACAAGCCAATCCTTTTGCAATAGGATGTCTCTTAGTAGATGTATGCCCTCCATTTTGAATTGGCGATAGATAACTAGATTGTTCAAGAGTTTCAAGTTGATCACTGGTCTGTGACCTCCATCTTTCTTTTTCACCAGAAAAAGATTGCTGATAAAACCTGGTGATTGGAATGGAACCGGAATAATTGCCTGTTTGGCAAATAATTCTCTGATTTCTTGATCTATAAGAGTTTTGTCTGTTTGAGAGAAGTGAATCGGATGTGGTAAGTGGGTTTGTATTGGTGGAGAGACAAATTCTATTTGATAGCCCTGGACCGTGTTTAGGATCCAGGAGTCGGACGTAATCGTAGTCCAATTGTGGGAAAAATACAGGAGTCTTCCCCCCAGCGGAATATTTTGGGAAGAAGACTGAGGTAGGCTTACCTGTGGGAGGTCTTGAACGAGGGATTCCTCTGTGACCTCTGGCCCTCCATGGTCTGCCCCTGTATGGGAAGAAGGGGGGAGGGGGGGCGGAGGAGTGGCCTGAGGATTGTGATATATGGGAGTAGGAGCCTCTGTGATATTGATTTTGGGATGAACGGCCGGAAAAGCGGCCCCGACCTCTTCCGGCCTTCCCAAAAACCCGTTGGGAAAAAACTTTCTTCAATGATACTTGGGCCTTATTCAGGGATGAGAATAGGCCGACATATTTATTTAGCTCTTTAATAAAATCATCACCAAAAGCATGCCTTTGGTAGGATTTGGTGGTTCTACCGTGGCCAAATTGGTTAGTTGGGGATCTATTTTTAATAGGATGGAGCGCTTACGCTCGTTGGAGAGGGAAGCGTTAGCATTCCCAAAAATACATATGGCCCTTTGGGCCCACCCTTTAAGGGTTTCGGGATCCACCGTCGTATCAGAAGTAGATGCCTCTTCTGCCAAATTTAGAATTTTTGTCAGAGGACCCAATAGATCCATTAACTTGTCCTGACAGGACTTGAATCTTCTATCCACTCCCTTTTTGGGATTGTTACCTGTTTTAAACAGAAATTTAGCAATGAGTGGATCTAGTTCCGGGGTATGAGAGGCATTATTTGGCAGAGTTGGTCTGGGACATTCTGCCTTTAATTTATTACGTGATGGTTTCTCAAGTGGTTTATTGGCCCACAATGAAATAAATTCGGCTACCTTTGCTTTTGGAAGCCATTCCCCAGAACGTGGATGACATATCAATGCTGGGTCAAAATATGCGTCACCCGACTCAGTTAACTTAGTTTCTTCCTGACTGCCAGGGTCGTCATGATTGGGATCACTGTCCTCCGAAACATATAGTATCTCCTCAATGTCCTCAATGTCAGAGTCAGCCGACTCATCGGAGGAGGATACCCTGAAGGAGTTTGGTTTGGCCCTGAAGCCTGATTTCTTAACCCTATTGGATTGAGCTTCCTCACGGGTTGAGGGTAAATCTTGTGGTTTAGAACCACTAGAGTTAGAATAATGGGTAGATTCTATAGTTTGAGAATGTAATGAATCTTGGCGTACTCCTGAGGTATTTTTATTTTGTTTAGAGGAGTAAGGGCCGTCATTAGAATGGCGTCTCTTGGACTTTGCCTTACCTGGCCCCTTAAGTCCCTTAGCCAATTGGGACACTGACTCTTCTGGGGACCAGAATTGGTCCGAAGGAGTTAGGGGAGGTAAAGAACCCACATTGGTTGAATTAGAGCGGGCTATGGCCAGACATACTGATTTATTAATAGAGCCCTGCAGGGCAGGGACTGCGGATTGTACCGCTGTATTAATGGACTTGGCAATAGAAGCGTCCACCAGAGATTGCAAATTTTCTGGAAGGACATTTTCAGTGGATACATTTTTATTTTCCTCAGACATTCTGAAATGATAAGTGGATAGGGACACAAAAAGGGTATCTGAAGGAATAAAATTAAGGAATAATACTTATACACAAATAATTAAATTAATTACAAAATAATTAATTAAAGATATATGAAAGAATTCACTGAAATGAAATAAATGAAGAAATATATAAAGAAATATATACCGAAAACAGCCACCGGGTGGCAGTATAAGTTAAGAAATGAAGTAAATTATTATTTTTTAAAAGAAAAGGATACATGAATGAACTTTTGTGAAGAGAAAATTTGTGAGGAGATTTGTGAGGAGAATTATGCGTCCTTCGGGTTCCGTCACTCTGAGGAGAATGACGAAATCCCGAGGACGTTAGACAGAGGACGACCTCTCTGTCAGCACGTCTCGCGAGACTTGCGCAAGCGCCGGAGAAGTATAGGAGCGCGCGAGTTGGGACAATGGCGATTGTGGCGCTGAAGAGAGAGACAGGAACAAGGTGAAGGGATAAGAGGGGTACGGAGAGGTAACGGATACCGGAATAATCGGGTAAAACCGGGAATAACGAGCAGAATATGCTGAATGAAGGATAAAGAACCGTAGTGGAAGTATATATACAAAATTTTATACAGAAGGGGTAAATGTAGGGGATAAAGGTGTGAATAATAGAGGAAAGGACAATTTATTAATAGTTAATTAATGAGAATAAATAAATGACCATTAAATGAGTAAATTTTTGTGAGAGAAAGTTATACTTATCTAGTCACTCTGCTGAGCAGCAAAGAAGAAGGGAGATACCTGTGTGTTGGTCATCTTTATTATCTGTGATGCAGTATGATTGGCTGATGGCACGGGACCTCATACTAGGTTGCACCCTAGGTTGCATGTTCACATACCCTTTGTTATATTATAAAAAAAGTCTTTTTTCTGTTAATACTTACAATACTTATTGGCTGCTGAGTTTCAGTAAAGAAGTTAAATAGCATAATACGAAGCGTCTTGTCTTGCCATAAAATTTGTATTACTGTGCATAAAGAAGCCAAGGAAAGATGGAAAAATCTCCAAAAGGCATCAAATTACAGATTACACATTCTTATAATATGTCAACAAAAGTTAGATTTTATTTCCATCCTTTACAATTTCAAAATAACAGAAAACAAAAAAATGGCGTCTGCAAAAGTTTGGGCACCCTGCAGAATTTATAGCATGCACTGCCCCCTTTGCAAAGCTGAGACCTGACAGTGTCATGGATTGTTCTAAATCATCATCTGGGAAGACCAGGTGATGTCAATCTCAAAGTTTTAAATGCCCAGACTCATCTGACCTTGCCCCAACAATCAGCACCATGGGTTCTTCTAAGCAGTTGTCTAGAAATCTGAAACTGAAAATAGTTGATGCTCACAAAGCTGGAGAAGGCTATAAGAAGATAGCAAAACATTTTCAGATGTCAATATCCTCTGTTGGGAATGTAATTAAGAAATGGCAGTCATCAGGAACAGTGGAAGTTAAAGCAAGATCTGGAAGACCCAAAAAAATATCACAGAACAGCTTGCAGGATTGTGAGAAAAACAATTCAAAACCCATGTTTGACTGCACAATCCCTCCAGAAAGATCTGGCAGACACTGGAGTTGTAGTACACTATTCCACTATAAAGAGATACTTGTACAAATATGGTCTTCATGGAAGAGTCATCAGAAGGAAACCTCTTCTACGTCCTCACCACAAAAATTTGCAAATGAACTATAGACAAGCCTGATGCATTTTGGAAACAAGTTCTGTGGACCGATGAGGTTAAAATTGAACTTTTTGGCCGCAATGAGCAAAGGTACGTTTGGAGAAGAAAGGGAACAGAATTTAATGAAAAGAACCTCTGTCCAACTGTTAAGCATGGGGGTGGATCAATCATGCTTTGGTGTTGTATTGCAGCCAGTGGCACAGGGAACATCTCACGAGTAGAAGGAAAAATGGATTCAATAAAATTACAGCAAATTTTGGATGCTAACTTGATGCCATCTGTGAAAAAGCTGAAGTTAAAGAGATGATGGCTTCTACAAATGGATAATGATCCTAAACACACCTCGAAATCCACGGGGGATTACATCAAGAGGCGTAAACTGAAGGTTTTGCCATGGCCTTCACAATCTGCTGACCTCAACATAATTGAAAATCTATTGATAGACCTTAAAAGAGCAGTGCGTGACAGACAGCCCAGAAATCTCAAAGAACTGGAAGACTTTTGTAAAGAAGAATGGGCAAAGATACCTTAACCCCTTAAGGACCGGAGGTTTTTCCGTTTTTGCATTTTCGTTTTTTGCTCCTTGCCTTTAAAAAATCATAACTCTTTCAAATTTACACCTAAAAATCCATATGATGGCTTATTTTTTGCGCCACCAATTCTACTTTGTAATGACGTCAGTCATTTTGCCCAAAAATCTATGGTGAAGCGGGAAAAAAAATCATTGTGCGACAAAATTGAAAAAAAAACGCTGTTTTGTAACTTTTGGGGGCTTCCGTTTCTACGTAGTACATTTTTCGGTAAAAATGACACCTGATATGTATTCTGTAGGTCCATATGATTAAAATGATCCCCTACTTATATAGGTTTGATTTTGTCGGACTTCTGGAAAAAATCATAACTACATGCAGGAAAATTAATACGTTTAAAATTGTCATCTTTTGACCCCTATAACTTTTTTATTTTTCCGTGTATGGGGCGGTATGAGGGCTCATTTTTTGCGCCGTGATCTGAAGTTTTTAACGGTACCATTTTTGCATTGATAGGACTTATTGATCACTTTTTATTCATTTTTAAATGATATAAAAAGTGACCAAAAATGCACTATTTTGGACTTTGGAATTTTTTTGCGCGCACGCCATTGACCGAGCGGTTTAATTAATGATATATTTTTATAATTCGGACATTTCCGCACGCGGTGATACCACATATGTTTATTTTAATTTTTATTTACACTGTGTTTTTTTTTTTATTGGAAAAGGGGGGTGATTCAAACTTTTAATAGGGGAGGAGTTAAATGATTTTTATTCACTTTTTTTTTTCACTTTTTTTGTGCAGTGTTATAGGTCCCATAGGGACCTATAACACTGCACACACTGATCTTCTATGTTGATCACTGGTTTCTCATAAGAAACCAGTGATCAGCGATTCTGCCGCATGACTGCTCATGCCTGGATCTCAGGCACTGAGCAGTCATTCGGCGATCGGACAGCGAGGAGGCAGGAAGGGGCCCTCCCGCTGTCCTGTCAGCTGTTCGGGATGCCGCGATTAGCCGCGGCTATCCCGAACAGCCCGACTGAGCTAGCCGGGAACTTTCACTTTCACTTTTAGCCGCGCGGCTCAGCTTTGAGCGCGCGGCTAAAGGGTTAATAGCGCGCGGCGCCGCGATCGGCGCCGCGCGCTATTAGAGGCGGGTCCCGGCTTCACTATGACGCCGGACCCGCCATGATATGACGCGGGGTTACTGTGTAACCCCGCGTTATATCAGAAGAGCAGGACCAAGGACGTACCGGTACGTCCTTGGTCCTTAAGGGGTTAAACAAGAATTGAAAGACTTTTGGCTGGCTACAAAAAGCGTTTACAAGCTGTGATACTTGCCAAAGGGGGCAGTACAAGATATTAACTCTGCAGGGTGTCCAAATTTTGCAGACGCCATTTTTTTGTTTTCTGTTATTTTGAAAGTGTGAATGATGGAAATAAAATCTAACTTGACATAAGAATGTCTAATCTGTAATTTGATGCCTCTTAGAGATTTTTCCATCTTTCCTTGGCTTCTTTATGCACATTAATACAAATTTTTATCTGGGGTGCCCAAACTTTTGATCCCCACTGTACATGCACATTTATTATTGAGCTTAGTACCTATTTAAATCTGTATGCAGTGAGCTCCCCCTAGTGGTGGCTGCAGGAGTATAGGAAAGCAGCCGGTTTGCAGATTTAGAGATCTATTATCTCCCCCGTATATTTTCCTGTTGGTGACTTGAAATTATATTGCAAATTTCTTTTTTACTTGGACAGAATCTCTCAACCAGCGCGGGAGACCCAACTGCGCTAGCGGAGAGGACGATGGGGAAGGTGGGAACATGATCAGTCAGACCGTGGCCATGGCCATCGCTGGGACGTCCGTTCCGCAGCTTACCAGACCAAGCAGCTTTTTACTGAACTCACAGGTATAAATCTTACATGATTAATCTGAGGATTAATGTTCTTGTTTTTTTCTTTACCATTTTAATGGATTTTGTTCTTTATTTTATTTATTTATTTTTTTAAGCCCTCGCGGCAGCATTCAACGTTCTCCGCGGAATCCAGCCGCAGTCTTCTGATTTCCCTCCTCTGGGTGTTGAAGAACGCGGATGAGATTGTGCTGCAGAAATGGTTCACGGACCTGTCCATCCTGCAGCTGAACCGTCTGCTTGACCTGCTTTATCTCTGCGTCTCCTGCTTCGAGTACAAGGTGAGGGATTACATGGTAACTACATATAGAGATCATACTGCGGGGTCCAAATCAGAGGGCTGGGGGTGGCAAGCGCTGTGCTCAGAGCTGTTGTCACGTCATGACCCCTTAAAGGGTTATTCCGCTGCTCAGCGTTGGGAACAAACTGTTCCGAGCGCTGGCGCAGCGTGCTTGTGATGTCATTGTCCCTCCCCCCTCATGATGTCACGCCCCACCCCCTCAATGCAAGTCTATGGGAGGGGGCGTGACGGCTGTCACGCCCCCTCCCATAGACTTGCATTGAGGGGGCGGGGCATGATGTCACGAGGGGGCGGGGTGATGACGTCACAAGCTGCCGACTGCAGCGTTTGGAACAGTTTATTCCAAACACTGAGCAGCGGAATAACCCTTTAAAGCCTTTAAAGGTATTTTGACACCCTTCACGTTGGTGCAAGGTCCAAAGCCCCGATACAGACCATGGCAGAATGTGCATAGTAAGAATACAGGTCTGGACTATATCGGGGGGTATATGTCCAAACCAGTGTTTCCCAACCAGGGTGCCTCCAGCTGTTGCAAAACTACAACTCCCAGCCTGCTGGGACTTGTGGTTATGCAACAACTGAAGAATCCGACTGGAGATCTCTGCTATAGAGAGCAGTGTTTTTCAACAAGAGTGGCTCCAGCTGTTGAAAAACTACAACGCCTAGCCTTTTGCTCTCCTGGCATGCTGGGAGTTGTAGTTTGGCAACAGCTGGAGGCGCCCTGGTTGGGAAACACTGGTCCATACCTTGGACTTCTCCTTTTAACCTCTTCCCATCCTCCAGTGTACGGTCATGTGACAGGATGCATCATTACTCGCTGTATTCTTCATATTCAGCCCTCACCCCATTCTTATGGCTGGGATTGGGGTTATTCTAATCCCAGCTGTTCACCCCTAAAAGGGATT
>NC_079195.1:225475050-225507550 GCF_029499605.1 Hyla sarda
AATTAAAAAATCTATTATTTCAGAGGAATAGGCCGGCTCGGGAATCCGCAGCAGATGTCCGTCTATGGAGACGGCGCATTTCCAAGCGATCCCATAGAATCCTGGGTCTGTGCTGCATGGGAACTTCTAAGAGGATTTATCCCTGAAATTCTGTTGTGTGAACATCAGCCTTAGTCACCCCGAATGACAAAAGTGGAAAATGTGAATGTGTTTCGGCCCTGCCGCCCTCCCACATGACTAGAATGGCGCTTCTAGACGCGCCAATGTTAACAGTATAAAGAACAAACATTTTGTGAGCTTCTCCGTACAGATATCTAGAATGTTCCGACCCGTCCTTAACATGGAAACTAAAAGCAAAAGTATGAATAATAAGGAGGCGCACGGAGCGTGTAAGTGCTTTCAAGAGCTTTTATCTATTATATATTCATCGCGTCTACATTATATCTGACAAATCGGGACAAACTTTATTATCCAAGGTAACAAAACAACATATTCACCTGAAGTGCTGATACAAATGTAACATTCTGACAGTGTTTCCCAACCAGAGTGCCTCCAGCTGTTGCAAAACTACAACTCCCAGCATGCCCCGAAAGCCTGAAACCAGTGTTTCCCAACCAGTGTGCCTCCAGCTGTTGCAAAACTACAACTCACAGCATGCCCGGACAGCCTAAAACCAGTGTTTCCCATCCAGTGTGCCTCCAGCTGTTGCAAAACTACAACTCCAAGCATGCCCGGACAGCCTTAAACCAGTGTTTCCCATTCAGTGTGCCTCCAGCTGTTGCAAAACTACAACTCCCAGCATGCCCGGACAGCCAGGGCTGATCCCTTTTTTTTTTTTTTCTTAACAGTACACAAAAATTTTTTTTTTGAAAAAAAGAATATTCGTCATTACGAATATATAGCGCTATATTCTAAATATTTGCGAAATCGCGAAGTGCTGATATTCGTGGTCAAAATTAGCATTTCGATTATTCGCGCTCAACTAATACCTATGTGTAAACATGTTTGGAAATTGAAAAAAAAAAAAAAGGGTTATAACTAAATAAGGACACGTTCCGAGACTGGGAAAGCTGGGCTATAGCTAAGTGACAATACATTTCAAGACTGGGAAAGCTGGGTTATAGCTCACCGATGATACATTCTGAGCATTTTGCTAAGCCTAGATAAGTGGTAATATGTTTAGAGACTGCAGATGAGCTCACAGCTCTGAGATATGTTTGGAGATTGGGAAAGCTGGGTTACAGCTGATGTTAAGTTCTGAGACTGATGCTCAGACTGGAAAGCTGGGTTATAGATTAGTAATTCTATATTTTTCTCCTTTATATTTTTCTCACTTGTTATTAGAAATAATGTTTCCAAACCAGGGGGGCCCCAAGCTGTTGCAAAACTACAATTCCCAGCAAGCCCGGACAGCCGTTGGCTGTCCGGGCATGCTGGGAGTTGTAGTTTTGCAACAGCTGGAGGCACCCTGGTTGGGAAACAATGAAATGGATACAAAATGAGAACAATCAGAAAGCTACAGCCTAGACCGTATATAATTCATGAACCAGGAAGCGCAGGATGAACAGAGAGCTGAGAGGTGGGAGGAAGATAAATGAAGAGAATATATTGGTCAGCAGACAACGTGTTACGGTATAAAAGCGAACAGTACCCTTCATGGAGCTGATGGTGGTTGCCAAGACTATGAAATTACCTTAATTAAAGGGGTACTCCGGTGGAAAACTATTATTTATTTATTTTCATAGCAACTGGCTCCAGAAAGTTTAACAGATTTGTAAATGACTTCTATTTAAAAAAAAATCTTAATCCTACCAGTACTTATCAGCTGCTGAAGTTGAGTTGTTCTTTACAGTCTAACCACAGGACTCTCTGCTGTCCCCTCTGTCTGTCTCAGAAATTGTCCAGAGCAGGAGAGGTTTGCTATGGGGATTTGCTTCTACTCTGGACAGACAGAGGTGTCAGCAGAGAGCACTGTGGTCAGACTGGAAAGAACTACACAACTTCCTATGGAGCATACAGCAGCTGATAAGTACTGGAAGGGTTAAGATTTTTTATTTTTATTTTAATATAAGCAATTTACAAACCTGTTTAACTTTCTGGAGCCAGTTGATAAAAAAAAATAATAATAATAATTTCACCGGTATACCCCTTTAATTATCAGCCAAGTGTCAAGAAGGTTGGGTCGAGCAGCTTAAGTGCCAGGGTCTTGTACACTTCCACGCTTGCCCTCACTGCTCAAACCTGATTGATATAGAGCTCTGTATGTCAGTCAAGAAATGGCTGGAAGGTGGGGGCAAGCGGGAAGGTTTGCCAGGCTGTGGCACTTGAGCAGTTTTGGCCCCGCCTCCTTGACACTTGACTGAGAAATAAAAAGGCAATTTAATTTTTTTAAAGTTTGGCGACCACCATCAACTACAAATTGGTACAGATTGATTTTATACCATAACACCTATCCAACCCTGACAGCTGACAGATTTCTTATAAAAACATCCATTAGTCCATGTTACCTGATGAGAGTAGTCAGTGCCGGATGGTAACGGGTACGGGGTGATGGCCATCTGCTCGGCAGCATCTTTATTCCTGGTGAAACATGGAAAGAGGAGACATGAGCCTCATGATATAGAGAACAACACTGACTGCACAAAGGTACATAGGGGGCAGTATTATAGTAGTTATATTCTTGTATATAGGAGCAGTATTATAGTAGATATATTCTTGTATATAGGAGCAGTATTATAGTAGTTATATTCTTGTATATAGGAGCAGTATTATAGTAGTTATATTCTTGTATATAGGAGCAGTATTATAGTAGATATATTCTTGTATATAGGGGCAGTATTATAGTAGTTATATTCTTGTATATAGGAGGCAGTATTATAGTAGTTATATTCTTGTATATAGGAGCAGTATTATAGTAGATATATTCTTGTATATAGGAGCAGTATTATAGTAGTTATATTCTTGTATATAGGAGCAGTATTATAGTAGTTATATTCTTGTACATAGGAGCAGTATTATAGTAGTTATATTCTTGTATATAGGAGCAGAATTATAGTAGTTATATTCTTCTATATAGGAGCAGTATTATAGTAGTTATATTCTTCTATATAGGGGCAGTGTTATAGTAGCTATATTCTTGTATAAAGGAGCAGTATTATAGTAGTTATATTCTTGTATATAGGAAGCAGTATTATAGTAGTTATATTCTTGTATATAGGAGCAGTATTATAGTAGTTATATTCTTGTATATAGGAAGCAGTATTATAGTAGTTATATTCTTGTATATAGGAGCAGTATTATAGTAGTTATATTCTTGTATATAGGAGCAGTGTTATAGTAGTTATATTCTTGTATATAGGAGCAGTACTATAGTAGTTATATTCTTGTACATAGGGGGCAGTATTATAGTAGTTATAATCTTGTACATAGGGGGCAGTATTATAGTAGTTATATTCTTGTATATAGGAGCAGTACTATAGTAGTTATATTCTTGTATATAGGAGCAGTATTATAGTAGTTATATTCTTGTATATAGGAGCAGTATTATAGTAGTTATATTCTTGTATATAGGAGGAAGTATTATAGTAGTTATATTCTTGTCTATAGGAGGCAGTATTATAGTAGTTATATTCTTGTATATAGGAGCAGTATTATAGTAGTTATATTCTTGTATATAGGAGCAGTATTATAGTAGTTATATTCTTGTATATAGGAGCAGTATTATAGTAGTTATATTCTTGTATATAGGAGCAGTATTATAGTAGTTATATTCTTGTATATAGGCGCAGTATTATAAGTTATATTCTTGTATATAGGAGCAGTATTATAGTAGTTATATTCTTGTATATAGGAGCAGTATTATTGTAGTTATATTCTTGTATATAGGAGCAGTATTATTGTAGTTATATTCTTGTATATAGGAGCAGTATTATAGTAGTTATATTCTTGTATATCGGAGCAGTATTATAGTAGTTATATTCTTGTATATAGGAGCAGTATTATAGTAGTTATATTCTTGTATATAGGAGCAGTATTATAGTAGTTATATTCTTGTATATTGGAGCAGTATTATAGTAGTTATATTCTTGTATATAGGAGGCAGTATTATAGTAGTTATATTCTTGTATATAGGAGCAGTATTATAGTAGTTATATTCTTGTATATAGGAGCAGTATTATAGTAGTTATATTCTTGTATATAGGAGCAGTATTATAGTAGTTATATTCTTGTATATAGGAGCAGTACTATAGTAGTTATATTCTTGTACATAGGGGGCAGTATTATTAATTAGCGCTAACAGTGATAATAGATTGTCATGCTGTATATGCCAGTTACATGTCATGTTATATAACAATGAATATTTTAAGCCAATTCTCCAGGGTAAACATACAGAACCAGATCATGATTAATAATATCTCAATCCCCTCCTGTAATCTATAACCGTTATATAAGTGTAATATCACATAAAACCATCACGACTAAGACTTGGCGACCATTTCACGACCATTTCACACTATCACATTCCTATAAGAACTGCAAACATGAGCAAACACCATAATAACTAGATGTCGCCAACAGCTGGGGGCACAGATCACAAAACGCACATTATAAGAAGACTGGATATTTAATGGATACATCGTAGTTAACCCCTTCCTAACTTCTGACCTGTAACCGTAGCATCGTCTCCGCATCCCGTCCCTAATGACACTGATGCAGCGCATGGTACCAGGCGGAGGGTCGGCGGCTGTGCGCGGAGCGATCGCCGGAGACAGAAATACAAACACGTTGTCTTATTATATCAAAAGGCCAAGGAAATAAAGCTGCCGCTGCGCTCCTCTGTGCTGCTCGCGGCTACGTGCAGGAGAGATAAACACAGCGCAATACACTCTGTCTGTGCCTGCTGCTGCAAAATACCATCTGAAACCCATTTACACCTAGATTTCAATTGCGCCAATTTCCTCAGTCACAGGGGGGAGGTTATATATGCCGCACTATAGTGAGCAGTCGGTAATACCCGGGGAAAAATCCATAAGGCAACGGTGAGTGATCTGCAGTATAATCGAATCCTTACTGCTCCACCGCAGAATATATATATATTTTTAACGTTTTATTGCGATTTAAAGGAGGAAAACGGCATTGCAAGAACTATAAAGTGTTTTTATCTCGTCTCCCCAAGTGTTATGTGACGGTTTTATGCTTTTGGAAAGAAACCTGTGCTGTCACTTTCTGCATTGTATTGACTGCATTGAGATTTCTGCATGTATTTTGCTATTTTTTTAATAAATGTAAAAAAAAAAAAATAATAATAATAAAAAAAGCACAGTTTGACCCCCACCTAATAAATAGTGTTGAGCGGCATAAGCCATATTCAAATTCGCGATATTTTGCGAATATATGGACGAATATTCATCATATATTCGCTAAATTCGCATATTCGTAATAGAAAATTTGCATATACGAAAATTTGCATATGCGAAAATTAGCATATACAAAAATTAGCATAAGCGAAAATTCGCATATCAGTCTCACACAGTAGTATTAGAGCCTTCTTTACACCACACAAGCTGGAAGCAGAGAGGGATGATCACTGTGATGTGTACTGTGGAAAAAACAAACAAACAAAAAACGCATATTCGGAATTACGAATATATAGTGCTATACTCGCGAATATTCGCGAGCAACACTACTAATAAAGCCGGTTCACTAGAAATGCAATCTTACCACTGCACGGTATGTTACTCTAAGTAGGGGGGATTTATCAACATGATTCTTTCTTTTTATTTGAGCAGGTTTCGGAAATTGCGCATTCGACATAATAAATTGTGTTCATTTTTTAAAGGTTGTGCAATTTGGGGGGGGGGGGGGTTGGGATGCGCAACCATGAACTTCTCACATTGGGTATACTTCCACTATTTTTATGGTGTGCAAAAAATGAGTGCAGACCATAAATGCAACAAATCCATTTGCCCACAGAAAGCCGTGTTTTTTTTTTTTTTGGCTACAATTACGTACTATAACAAAAAATGGCGAAGTGAGCGCAAACTGCAAAAAAAAAAAAAAAAAAAGAATTACGTAAGAACAACTAATTATAAGGTGCACAGCATTCCAAGATGTAAAATCAGTCAAAACATGGCAAAAAAAATGTAACAATTATTTCAAATAAATAAAAAAGGTAAAACATCACAAAAGTACGTGATGAGGTTCAGCAGAAGAGGCCCAATGGGATCCGTCTTGGTGCGTCTGGTCGATATGGGGCCACAGTCAACAGAAAAGGCATCTAAATGACCCCAGCCCCTCAGTAGAGTAGCAGCTGCCCTGTTGCAAAACTACAACTCCCAGCATGCCCAGACAGCCTTCGGCTGTCTGGGCATGCTGGGAGTTGTAGTTTTGCAACAGCTGGAAGCACCCCTGCTTGGGAAACATCGATTTAAAGTATATCTGTCTGAATGAGACTTCTGATGCCAGGATTCCCTAAAACATCTTAAATATAGATTTGGTCACTGTCCCTTGAAATAGACCTGTCCTGTAGATTTGGTCACTGTCCCTTGAATGTAGATTTGGTCACTGACCCTATGTTACTAACACCAGCTGGTGATTACTTTTGTCTGGACTTTCACAGTATCTAAGCCCTTGACAGATTAAAAGGTACAAAATAGTACACTATTTAGATGTAGGTATGTGGTATGCACTTGTGAGGGCAGAAAAATGCGCTACAGTACACTTAAAAAAGTATCTGAGTACAACACCAGCCGGTGATTACTTTTGCCTGGACTTTCACAGTATCTAGGCCCTTGACAGAGTAACTGGTACAAAATAGTACACTACTTAGATATACGTATGTGGTATGCCCTTATGAGGGCAGAAAAATGCGCTACAGTACACTTAAAAAAACGTATTGGAGTAAAACACCAGCCGGTGATTACTTTTGGCTGTCCTTTAACAGTATGTAGGCCCTTGACAGATTAACAGGTACAAAATAGTACACCAATTAGAAGTACGTATGTGATATGCACTTATTCTGATTGGGTGACTGTTACTAGTGGGGACCACAGGGGTCATTCTTGGGTCCTGTTCTATTAAATATATTCATTAATGACCTGGTAGAGGGGTTGAATAGTAAAGTATCAATCTTTGCAGATGATACTAAACTCTGTAAAGCGGTAAACACTATAGAGGAAAGTGCACTGTGTATAGTAGATAACACAACAGAGGACAGTGCACTGTATATAGTAGATAACACAATAGAGGACAGTGCACTGTTACTAATGGATCCGGATAGGTTGAAGGTTTGGGCTGGGAAGTGGCAGATGAGGTTCAACACTGATAAATGTAAGGAAATGCAGAAGGGGAAGAAAAATCTGGGCTGGGATTATGAATTAAATGGGAGAAAACTTGAGTCGACTGACGTGGAAAAGGACTTGGGAGTCTTCGTTAACAGTAAATTTAGCTGTAGTGACCAGTGGCGGGCAGCTGCTGCCAAGGCAAATAAAAACCAGAGTAATACAGGGAATGGGAGGACTACAGTACCCAGAAAGATTATCAGAATTAGGATTGTTCAGTTAAGAAAAAAGAAGGCTTAGGGGCGACCTAATAACTATGTATAAATATATCAGGGGACCGTACAGAGATCTCTCCATGATCTATTTATACCCAGGACTGTATCTATAACAAGGGGGCATCCTCTACGTCTAGAGGAAAGAAGGTTTCTACACCAGCACAGACTGGGGTTCTTTACTGTAAGAGCAGTGAGACTGTGGAATTCTCGGCCTGAGGAGGTGGTCATGGGGAACTCTGTAAAGAATATAAAAGGGGTCTGGATGAATTTTTGGAGAATAACAACATTACAGGTTATGGATTCTAGATCTATATCAACTCAGTAGGGATTCATTAGGGTTATAGGTTGAACTTGATGGACTCTGGTCTTTATTCGACCTTATGAACTATGTTACCCTTGTATATAGATTTGGTCACTGTCTCACGAATTTTGATTTGGTCACTGTCCCTTGAAATAGTACTGTCCTGTAGCTTTGGTCACTGTCCCTTGTATGTAGATTTGGTCACTGTCTCAGGAATGTAGATTTGGTCACTGACCCTTCTATGTAGATTTGGTCACTGTCAAATGAATGTAGATTTGGTCACTGACCCTTGTATATAGATTTGGTCACTGTCTCATGAATTTAGATTTAGTCCCTGTCCCTTGAAACAGTGCTTCCTTAGGATGTGTAGGTGTGAAGATGAGCGTAGATGTATGTGTAGGTGTGTGAGACAAACTGGTGATTGAACTATAGTTCAACAGTACAATTTAAAGCAGTGTTTCCCAAGCAGGGTGCCTCCAGCTGCTGGTAGTTGTAGTTTTGTAACAGCTGGAAGCACTGTGCTTGGGAAACACTGCTTTAAATAGTAATGTTGAACTATAGTTCAATCACCAGTTTGGCGCCATATAGTAGTATTGAGGCCCAGACACACGGCTCCTGGTTTTGCAGAACACAGCCGATTCTGATCACACTGATCACATGTAATCAGAGAGGCCTTAACATCCGAATAGATATATGTCTGCACTAGTCTTCACACCTACACATGCTAAGGAAGCATTATTTCAAGGGACAGCGACCAAATCTAAATTCAAGGGAAAGTGACCAAATCTACAGGACATGGCTATTTCAAGGGACAGTGACCAAATCTACATTGAAGGGATAGTGTCCAAATCTACAGGACAGGACTATATCAAGGAACATTCGCCAAATCTAAATTCAAGGGATAGTGGCAAAATCTACAGGACAGGATTATTTCAAGGGACAGTGACCAAATCTACAGGACAGGACAATTTCAAGAGACAGTGACCAAATCTATATCTAAGTTGTTTTAGGGAATCCTAGCGTCAGAAGTCTAATTCAGACAGCTATACACTGCTCAAAAAAATAAAGGTAACACTTAAACAACACAATGTAACTCCAAGTCACTGACACTTGTGTGAAATCCCACTGTCCACTCAGGAAGAACACTGATTGACAATCAATTTCACATGGAACAGACAACAGGTGGAAATTATAGGCAATTAGCAAGACACCTCCAGTGGTCTGCAAGTGGTGACCACAGACCACTTCTCAGTTCCTATGCTTCCTGGCTGATGTTTTGGTCACTTTTGAATGCTGGCGGTGCTTTCACTCTAATGGTAGCATGAGACGGAGTCTACAACCCACACAAGTGGCTCAGGTAGTGCAGCTCATCCAGGATGGTACATCAATGCGAGCTGTGGCAAGAAGGTTTGCTGTGTCTGTCAGCGTAGTGTCCAGAGCATGGAGGCGCTACCAGGAGACAGGCCAGTACATCAGGAGACGTGGAGGAGGCCGTAGGAGGGCAACAACCCAGCAGCAGGACCGCTACCTCCGCCTTTGTGCAAGGAGGAGCAGGAGAAGCACTGCCAGAGCCCTGCAAAATGACCTCCAGCAGACCACAAATGTGCATGTGTCCACTCAAAGGGTCAGAAACAGACTCCATGAGGGTGGTATGAGGGCCCGACGTCCACAGGTGGGGGTTGTGCTTACAGCCCAACACCGTGCAGGACATTTGGCATTTGCCAGAGAACACCAAGATTGGCAAATTTGCCATTGGCGCCCTGTGCTCTTCACAGATGAAAGCAGGTTCACACTGAGCACATGTGACAGACGTGACAGAGTCTGGAGACGCTGTGGAGAATGTTCTGCTGCCTGCAACATCCTCCAGCATGACCAGTTTGGCGGTGGGTCAGTAATGGTGTGGCATTTCTTTGGTTGGCCGCACAGCCCTCCATGTGCTTGCCAGAGGTAGCCTGACTGTCATTAAGTACCGAGATGAGACCCTCAGACCCCTTGTGAGACCATATGCTGGTGCGGTTGGCCCTGGGTTCCTCCTAATACAAGACAATGCTAGACCTCATGTGGCTGGAGTGTGTCAGCAGTTCCTACAAGAGGAAGGCATTGATGCTATGGACTGGCCACCCGTTCCCCTGAATCCGATTGAGCACATCTGGGACGTCTCGCTCCATCCACCACAGACTGTCCAGGAGTTGGCGGATGCTTTAGTCCAGGTCTGGGAGGACATCCCTCAGGAGACCATCCTCCACCTCATCAGGATCATGCCCAGGCGTTGTAGGGAGGTCATACGGGCACGTGGAGGCCACACACACTACTGAGCCTCATTGTGACTTGTTTTAAGGACATTACATAAAGTAGGATCAGCCTGTAGTGGGGTTTTCCACTGTGATTTTGAATGTGACTCCATATCCAGACCTCCATGGGTTGATACATTTGATTTCCATTGATAATTTTTGTGATTTTGTTGTCAGCGCATTCAACTATGTAAAGACGAAAGTATTTCATACGATTAGTTCATTCATTCAGATCTAGGATGTGTTATCTTAGTGTTCCCTTTATTTTTTTGAGCAGTGTACTTTTAATCAGTGTTTCCCAAGCAGGGTGCCTCCAGCTGTTGCAAAACTACAACTCCCAGCATGCCCGTACAGCCAAAGGCTGTCCCGGGCATGCTGGGAGTTGTAGTTTTGCAACAGCTGGAGGCACCCTGCTTGGGAAACTTTGCTTTAAATAGTAATGCTGAACTAGTAGAACTAATAGCAGTATTGCGCCCCAGACACACGACTCGTGGTGTTGCAGGACCCGGCCCAGTTCTGCGCGCCGGTGACACTCATCACATGTGATGGTGGTGTTGTAGCTGTTTAGCCGATAATAAAGTGACGGTTTTCCTCGCAGTGATGAACGCGGCTCCCCGCTGCTTTACTACATTTCGCCTCCAGGAAGGAATTAACAGCCTTTGAAAGATAAATATGGGATCCCAGGACAGAGATGTCTGATCCAGCGCAGCCGCTCCGGTATTTACTGCTGCCTGTATACACAAATATGGATTACCTGCGAGCGTTCAGAAGAGTGAGAGGGTGAGAGAACAGAATACAAGTATACAGGTGTGTGAGAGAAGAGAGAGAGCGAGAGTGCAAGAGAGAGTCAGAAAACTAGAGCAAAAGCATAAGAGGACCACATAACTCTAGGCCAGTGTTTCCCAACTAGTGTGCCTCCAGTTGTTGCAAAACTATAACTCCCAGCATTCCCAGACAGCCTTTGGCCAGTGTTCCAAACCAGTGTGCCTCCAGCTGTTTCAAAAGTACAACTCCCAGCAGTCCCCGGCCAGCCTTAAGCCAGTGTTGCAAACCAGTGGGCCTCCAGCTGTTGCAAAATTACAATTCCCAGCATGCCTAGACATACCTAGGACAGTGTTTCCGAACCATTGTGTCTCCAGCTGTTGTAAAACTACAACTCCCAGCATGCCCAGAAAGCCTACAGCTGTCCGGGCATGCAGGGAGTTGCAGCTTTGCAACAGCTGGAGGCACCCTGGTTGGGAAACACCGCTCTATGGGAACAACTCAACAAGCATGTGACATCTTCTGTCAGGGAAAAGATAGATTTAAACCATTTGGATACTTTTGTTTCCGACAGATAAGCAGCGCCAGAGGTGCCACTTATCTCCAGATACATGAACATTTAGAATTCTGGAACGCCATCCCTCTGCACGTTTTTAAATGCGGACGGCGACAGCACTCTGCAGTACAGAAAGTCTCGAAGATCTCATCACATCAACCAGAAAGGCAAGTAAAGGTAATAAAAACCCAGCTTTACAGGGATTCTGCAAAGCAGCTTAAGAAGCGTCAGGTCCATGAGGTTTCCAACAATTTACTTTAAAAAGGGGTACTCCGGAGGAAACAAATGTTTTCAAATCAACATGTGAATCCTAACAGCAAGTCACAATAGAGGGACTGATATTTCATAGCAGTCTTAGCTTTGGGAAGTAGACGGAAGTTCTTAAAGGGGCACTCCGGAGGGGGAAAAATGTTTTCATATCAACTGGTGGCAGGAAGTTAAACAGGTTTGTAAATTACTTCTGTTAAAAAATCTTAATCCTTCCAGTACTTATCAGATGCTGTATGCTCCACAGGAATTTGTGTAGTTCTTTTCTGTCTGACCACAGTGCTCTCTGCTGACACCTCTGTCCATGTCAGGAACTGTCCGGAGCAGGAGAGATTTGCTATGGGGATTTGCTCCTACACTGGACAGTTCCTGACATGGACAGAGGTGGCAGCAGAGAGCACTGTGGTCAGACTGGAAAGAACTACACAACTTGTAGGAGCATACAGCAGCTAAGTACTGGAAGGGTTAAGATTTTTACATAGAAGTAATTTACAAATCTGTTTAAGTTTCTGGCACCAGTTGATTTGAAAACATTGTTTTTCCTGCGGAGTACCCCTTTAAGAACTTCCAGCCACGTCCTAAAGCTAAGGATGTTCTGAAACATCTGTCCCTCTTTTGTGAATCGCTGTTCACATGCTGCAGATTTGTTGCTTTCCGCACCAAAACAGATCAATGTATTTCAAATCCGTTGCAGAAAATCTGCAGTGTGTGAACATGCAGCAAGATGACATTCGGAATCAGTAACATCAGCCTTGTTGGATGTCACTCAGCTTTCCCAGACACTGATATAACATGTGCACATTGTGATAACATCACAGCGGCAGATTGTGTAATAATGTGGGTGACGGCTTGTGACTACCGAAGATCGTCTCTTACCAGACATGAAAGGGGGGGGCCTGTGATTTCATGGCTGACAAAACGCTTCCGCGATCAAATGCGGCCTGACGGTAAATCATATTGTGACCAAAGAGTGTAAAATTACCATCAGAGGCCGCGCCGCCAGAAGAGCAGACGCCAGGAGATGAATGTCAATTTAAAGCTGGTTATGTTCTAAACAAAACGCTGCCGTATGCTGGGGACAAGGCCGGGAGAGTCCGCTTCCCCCGACTAGTCACATTGGCGCAGCTAGTCAGTGACCACCATGGATTTCTAGTATTAAGGAGGCCTCCAAGATTAGATTATAGAGCAGTGGTCTTCAACCTGCGGACCTCCAGATGTTGCAAAACTACAACTCCCAGCATGCCCGGACAGCCAACGGCTGTCCGGGCATGCTGGGAGTTGTAGTTTTGCAACATCTGGAGGTCCCCAGGTTGAATACCACTGTTATAGAGTATGCTTTCCAAAAATAGCGCCACCCTTGTTCATCGACTGTGCCCGGTATTGCAGCTCAGCCCCACTAAAGGGAATAAGCCTGAGCTGCAGTACCTGACACAGCCAGTGAGCCAGGGGGGGCTTCGTTTCTGGTGGGGAAAAAACGCAGACAACCGCTTAATGTACCTTGAATGTACCTTAAAGCGTACCTGTCAGATCCAACAAAAAAAATGTTGTTTAAATATACCAGTACCTAATCCAAATCAAGGAAGTGTGTCCATGACATAGGTGATGACTCATGGACACAGCAGGACTGGTATGTGTCCAAGCAGGCAGGCAGGGGGGGCAGTTGTTTGAGTGGCTTTTTCTATATGAAATACTGAACATTTTCTAATCAAAGCAATTGCAAAACCTATTGGTTATACCTGCTTTACAACATATCTGACAGTGCCCATTTAAGGGACAGCATGGATCCCCTGGAGAAGGCAGACAGACACACCTGTTCGGGCATGCTGGTTTTTGTAGTTTTGCAACACCTGGAAGAACGCTGGTTGGGAAACACTGCTGTAAAGGAGACCCATTCAACGCTTTCTGGAGATTATATGAAATGTTACTTATAAGTGGAACGTTCCTTTAAGAGGACTTCTAAGTGCTAAAGAAGATAAAAAGAGTAATAAAATCCTAGATGAGGATACGGTACGGGGGAAATGCTAACACGTTCTGACCCGAGGACAAGGACGAACGAGACGTCAGAACCTCTTCAGCACGCTCAGTCCGTCCTAATAATGTCCTCGTCACAAAACCTCCCTGAGACAATTACCAGGAGGACGGGTTCAGCTCCTTCATAAACCATAGAGATAATGAGAATAGTAATGTCTAAAAGAAAAGAAAATACCTTCAGTATAAAGAATGGGGGAAACCATAGAGATAATGAGAATAGTAATGTCTAAAAGAAAGTCAAACACCTTCAGTATAAAGAATGAGGGAAACCAAAGAGCTAATGAGAATAGTAATGTCTAAAAGAAAAGAAAATACCTTCAGTATAAAGAATGGGAAAAACCATAGAGATAATGAGAATAGTAATGTCTAAAAGAAAAGAAAACACCTTCAGTATAAAGAATGGGGGAAACCATAGAGATAATGAGAATAGTAATGTCTAAAAGAAAGTCAAACACCTTCAGTATAAAGAATGGGGGAAACCATAGAACTAATGAGAATAGTAATGTCTAAAAGAAAGTCAAACACCTTCAGTATAAAGAATGGGGGAAACCATAGAACTAATGAGAATAGTAATGTCTAAAAGAAAAGAAAATACCTTCAGTATAAAGAATGGGGGAAACCATAGAGATAATGAGAATAGTAATGTCTAAAAGAAAAGAAAATACCTTCAGTATAAAGAATGGGGGAAACCATAGAGATAATAAGAATAATAATGTCTAAAAGATAATCAAACACCTTCAGTATAAAGAATGGGAAAAACCATAGAGATAATGAGAATAGTAACGTCTAAAAGAAAAGAAAATACCTTCAGTATAAAGAATGGGGGAAACCATAGAGATAATGAGAATAGTAATGTCTAAAAGAAAGTCAAACACCTTCAGTATAAAGAATGGGGGAAACCATAGAGATAATGAGAATAGTAATGTCTAAAAGAAAAGAAAATACCTTCAGTATAAAGAATGGGGGAAACCATAGAGATAATGAGAATAGTAATGTCTAAAAGAAAGTCAGATACCTTCAGTATAAAGAATGAGGGAAACCATAGAGATAATGAGAATAGTAATGTCTAAAAGAAAAGAAAATACCTTCAGTATAAAGAATGGGGGAAACCATAGAGATAATAAGAATAATAATGTCTAAAAGATAATCAAACACCTTCAGTATAAAGAATGGGAAAAACCATAGAGATAATGAGAATAGTAACGTCTAAAAGAAAAGAAAATACCTTCAGTATAAAGAATGGGGGAAACCATAGAGATAATGAGAATAGTAATGTCTAAAAGAAAGTCAAACACCTTCAGTATAAAGAATGGGGGAAACCATAGAGATAATGAGAATAGTAATGTCTAAAAGAAAAGAAAATACCTTCAGTATAAAGAATGGGGGAAACCATAGAGATAATAAGAATAATAATGTCTAAAAGATAATCAAACACCTTCAGTATAAAGAATGGGAAAAACCATAGAGCTAATGAGAATAGTAATGTCTAAAAGAAAAGAAAATACCTTCAGTATAAAGAATGGGGGAAACCATAGAGATAATGAGAATAGTAATGTCTAAAAGAAAATCAAACACCTTCAGTATAAAGAATGGGGGAAACCATAGAGATAATGAGAATAGTAATGTCTAAAAGAAAAGAAAATACCTTCAGTATAAAGAATGGGGGAAACCATAGAGATAATGAGAATAGTAATGTCTAAAAGATAATCAAACACCTTCAGTATAAAGAATGAGGGAAAACATAGAGCAGTGGTCTCCAACCTGCGGACCTCCAGATGTAGCAAAACTACAACTCCCAGCATGCCCAGACAGCCAATGGCTATTCTCATTATCTCATTCTCATATTTTTTTATTTAAATCAACAGATGCCAGAAAGTTAAACAGATTTGTAAATTACCTCTATTAGAAAAATCTTAATCCTTCCAGTACTTATCAGCTGCTGTATACTACAGAGGAAGTTCCTTTCTTTTTGAATTTCCTTTCTGCCTGACCACAGTGCTCTCTGCTGACACCTCTGTCCCTTTTAGGAACTGTCCAGAGTAGGAGCAAATCCCCATAGAAAACATATGCTGCTCTGGTCAGTTCCTAAAATGGACAGAGATGTCAGCAGAGAGCACTGTGCTCGTGATGTCAGCAGAGAGCTCTGTGTTCCAAAAAGAAAAGAATTTCCGCTGTAGTATTCAGCAGCTTTTAAGTACTGGAAGGATTAAGATTTTTTAATTGAAGTAATTTACAAATCTGTTTAACTTTCTGGCACCAGTTGATTTAAAAAAAAAAAAAAAAAAAAAAAAGTTTTCCACCGGAGTACCCCTTTAATTAGGGCCAATGTAAAAGAGCAGAGCTGCAGTGTAAAGAATGGTGGATAGGATGGAAAAAAAGACAAAAAAAAACCCCAAAAAACACAGAATTGTGCCCAGCGGCCTCGGCTCCCCAGGACTTTTATAGAGTTATAGATTTATCTACAGACTTTAGTTTAATACTTTTACGTCTTCACAGGGATGGTATAAAGGGAACGCGGCTCAGATATGCAAATGTTCTGCTGACTAAGTCGCTTTACTTAAATGCTATATAAAGTCTTTTGATCTCTCGCAGCGAGACGTCCTAATAATAAATCTCCGCGCACAATACGGATAACGTTTTTATGGAATCAGAGAATTCATTAGATCCTTAAATGAGAACTTTTTTACTTTTTTTTCTCATCAAGTAATTTCGGAGTTAATGGAATTAAAGTTTACGGTGAGATCCTCTGTGGGGTTTCGGATCGTCTTATGGTAGAAGGGCTTTTAAGGCGTATAAGAGCGCCATTTTATAACGTGTGTGAACAGTCATGTGATCCACGTGTCATGGACGTGATAAAGACAATACTGTAATGAGGATATAATGGTTTGGGAGTATTCAGGACATACAACAGATGACAGTACAGAGCACGGCCGCTCCATCATCACTACCTTGTGGGGATCTGTAGGGGGCAGTGTGGTGGTCCGATGATCTAATGACTGATGAAGCCAAAGTAGGAGCACTAAGCCACTAGATACGCCATCCAAACTGACGGCAGAGCATCAAACCACTGGACACCAAGGACTGGGGCATCAAACCACTGGACACCAGGGACTGGGGCATCAAACCACTGGACACCAGGGACTGGGGCATCAACCATTGGACACCAGGGACTGGGGCATCAAACCACTGGACACCAGGGACTGGGGCATCAAACCACTGGACACCAGGGACTGGGGCATCAAACCACTGGACACCAGGGACTGGGGCATCAAACCATTGGACACCAGGGACTGGGGCATCAAACCATTGGACACCAGGGATTGGGGCATCAAACCTCTGGACACCAGGGACTGGGGCATCAAACCATTGGACACCAGGGACTGGGGCATCAAACCCCTGGACACCAGGGACTGGGGCATCAAATCATTGGACACCAGGGACTGGGGCATCAAACCACTGGACACCAGGGATTGGGGCATCAAACCTCTGGACACCAGGGACTGGGGCATCAAACCCCTGGACACCAGGGACTGGGGCATCAAACCCCTGGACACCAGGGACTGGGGCATCAAACCCCTGGACACCAGGGACTGGGGCATCAAACCCCTGGACACCAGGGACTGGGGCATCAAACCACTGGACACCAGGGACTGGGGCATCAAACCACTGGACACCAGGGACTGGGGCATCAAACCACTGGACACCAGGGACTGGGGCATCAAACCCCTGGACACCAGGGACTGGGGCATCAAACCCCTGGACACCAGGGACTGGGGCATCAAACCACTGGACACCAGGGACTGGGGCATCAAACCACTGGACACCAGGGACTGGGGCATCAACCATTGGACACCAGGGACTGGGGCATCAAACCACTGGACACCAGGGACTGGGGCATCAAACCACTGGACACCAGGGACTGGGGCATCAAACCACTGGACACCAGGGACTGGGGCATCAAACCATTGGACACCAGGGACTGGGGTATCAAACCATTGGACACCAGGGATTGGGGCATCAAACCTCTGGACACCAGGGACTGGGGCATCAAACCATTGGACACCAGGGACTGGGGCATCAAACCCCTGGACACCAGGGACTGGGGCATCAAATCATTGGACACCAGGGACTGGGGCATCAAACCACTGGACACCAGGGATTGGGGCATCAAACCTCTGGACACCAGGGACTGGGGCATCAAACCTCTGGACACCAGGGACTGGGGCATCAAACCACTGGACACCAGGGACTGGGGCATCAAACCCCTGGACACCAGGGACTGGGGCATCAAACCCCTGGACACCAGGGACTGGGGCATCAAACCCCTGGACACCAGGGACTGGGGCATCAAATCATTGGACACCAGGGACTGGGGCATCAAACCACTGGACACCAGGGACTGGGGCATCAAACCACTGGACACCAGGGACTGGGGCATCAAACCCCTGGACACCAGGGACTGGGGCATCAAACCCCTGGACACCAGGGACTGGGGCATCAAACCACTGGACACCAGGGACTGGGGCATCAAACCATTGGACACCAGGGACTGGGGCATCAAACCAGTGGACACCAGGGATTGGGGCATCAAACCACTGAACACAAGGGACTGGGGCATGAAACCATTGGACACCAGGGACTGGGGCATCAAACCAGTGGACACCAGGGATTGGGGCATCAAACCTCTGGACACCAGGGATTGGGGCATCAAACCACTGGACACCAGGGACTGGGGCATCAAACAATTGGACACCAGGGACTGGGGCATCAAACCACTGGACACCAGGGACTGGGGCATCAAACCATTGGACACCAGGGACTGGGGCATCAAACCACTGGACACCAGGAACTGGGGCATCAAACCACTGGACACCAGGGACTGGGGCATCAAACCATTGGACACCAGGGACTGGGGCATCAAACCACTGGACACCAGGGACTGGGGCATCAAACCACTGGACACCAGGGACTGGGGCATCAAACCACTGGACACCAGGGACTGGGGCATCAAACCACTGGACACCAGGGATTGGGGCATCAAACCATTGGACACCAGGGACTGGGGCATCAAACCACTGGACACCAGGGACTGGGGCATCAAACCACTGGACACCAGGGACTGGGGCATCCTACCACTGGACACCAGGGACTAGGGGAATCAAACCAAGGGACACCAGGGACTAGGGGAATCAAACCACTGGACACCAGGGACTGGGGCATCAAACCACTGGACACCAGGGACTGGGGCATCAAACCACTGGACACCAGGGACTGGGGCATCAAACCACTGGACACCAGGGACTGGGGCATCAAACCACTGGACACCAGGGACTGGGGCATCAAACCACTGGACACCAGGGACTGGGGCATCAAACCACTGGACACCAGGGACTGGGGCATCAAATCACTGGACATCAGGGACTGGGGCATCAAACCACTGGATACCAGGGACTGGGGCATCAAACCATTGGACACCAGGTACTGGGGCATCAAACCATTGGACACCAGGTACTGGGGCATCAAACCATTGGACACCAGGGACTGGGGCATCAAACCATTGGACACCAGGGACTGTGGCATCAAACCATTGGACACCAGGGACTGGGGCATCAAACCATTGGACACCAGGGACTGGGGCATCAAACCATTGGACACCAGGGACTGGGGCATCAAACCATTGGACACCAGGGACTGGGGCATCAAACCATTGGACACCAGGGACTGGGGCATCAAACCATTGGACACCAGGGACTGGGGCATCAAACCATTGGACACCAGGGACTGGGGCATCAAACCACTGGACACCAGGGACTAGGGGAATCAAACCACTGGACACCAGGGACTAGGGGAATCAAACCACTGGACACCAGGGACTAGGGGAATCAAACCACTGGACACCAGGGACTGGGGCATCAAACCACTGGACACCAGGGACTGGGGTATCAAACCACTGGACATAGGAGTCTTATGCATTAAACCACTGGACACCAGGGACTAGGGGAATCAAACCACTGGACACCAGGGACTGGGGCATCAACCCACTGGACATAGGAGACTTATGCATTAAACCACTGGATACTAGAGACTGGTGCATTAGGAAAGGCAGCAACAAATTACATTTCAGTTGTTTTTGTTGTAATTTAACAAGTTAAAACACAAACATAAAAAAGTGTCAGTTCCTTATGTTTGCCTCCTCCATGGCTGCTCTTCCCTCCCTTCTATACTTCGCTCCCATTACCATTTTAAAAGTCACAAAACGTCCATACAAGTTTACACATCAGAATTTACCTAATACATATGGAGGAGATTTATCAAAACTTGTGCAGAGAAAAAGTGGAGCAGTTTTTCACAGCAACCAATCAGATCTCTTCTTTTATATTTCAGAAGCCTTTTAAAATATAACAGAAGCCATCTGATTGGTCACTGTGGGTAACTTCTCCACTCTTTCTCTGCACTGGTTTTGATAAATCTGGCCAACAGTTACTTCCCCTTTAAAGGGGTATTCCGGCTTTATACATCTTATCCCCTATCCAAAGGACGGGGGATAAGATGTATGATTGCAGGGGTCCCGCCAATGGGACCCCCGCGATCTCTGTGCCGGGCGGTGCCTCCGAGACAGATACGTGACATCACGGCCACGCCCCTTCGTGACATCAGGAGGCATGGCATGATGTCACGAAGGGGCGTGGCCGTGACGTCATGTCTCTGTCTTGGAGGCAGCATCTGGCAAAGAATGCCGGGGGCTGCACAGAGATCGTGGGGGGCCCATTTTATCCCCTGTCCTCTGGATAGGGAATAAGATGTATATGCCGTTTGTTCCAATGAACACTTACCTGATCAGCACCAGCTTCACTTTGGAGGGAGCGGACTTGATAACCGCCGACGCGTTTTGGTGACTTTTCCCAAACAGAATCTGGTTATTCAGCTGGAACAGAAATGAAAGAGAGAAATGTATTGAGAGTCCGCTGGGTCATCGCCGTCACAGTATAAACAGCTTCAGAGCATTATTCCGGAGTTCTGCTGCCCCAGGGGGCGCCTGCTGTCTGACGCCTTTCTCTTTGTACCTTCAATGTAACAAGATTATGGAAACTACGCACTGTCTGTGATAGAAGTAACTCAAGAGCGCACAAGTAACAGGCTCAGGGAGAAAATAGGACACTTAAAGGGGTACTCCGGTGGAAAACCTTTTTTTTTTTTTTTTAATCAACTGGTGCCAGAAAGTTAAACAGATTTGTAAATTGCTTCTATTAAAAAATCTTAATCCTTCCAGTACTTATTAGCTGCTGAATACTACAAAGGAAATTATTTTCTTTTTGGAACACAGAGCTCTCTGCTGACATCATGACCACAGTGCTCTCTGCTAACACCTCTGTCCATTTTAGGAACTGTCCAATCCCCATAGCAAACATATGCTGCTCTGGACAGTTCTTAAAATGGACAGAGGTGTCCGCAGAGAACTTTGTGTTCCAAAAAGAAAAGAATTTCCTCTGTAGTATTCAGCAGCTAATAAGTACTGAAAGGGTAAAGATTTTTTTAATAGAAGTAATTTACAAATCTGTTTAACTTTCTGGCACCAGTTGATTTTTAAAAAAAAAATAGTTTTCCACCAGAGTACCCCTTTAAGTCTGTATTTGTTTGGGATCGTCTGTTCTGGTAAGTGTAGTAGTTTAGGGGCCTCAAATCACATGACCTGCAGAGAGAAGGACCTGCAGAGACAAGATCACATGACCATATCTGTGCAGCTCCTAAAGCTAAGGGGAAAGCAGCAACGCTCCCCAAAGTGTAAGGTGCAGCGTGTGTGTGTGTGGGGGGGGTCTGCATTTATGGGGGTCTGGACTGAGGTCTGTATTAGCTTAAGACGTCTAATCAAGGGTCTGTATTTAGGGTTCTGGTCTCGTGTTTATAATATTTTTGAAGGTCTAATTGGGGTCTGAATCTAGAGGGTGTCGCTTGAAGTCTGTATTCATTTATGGGGTCTGTATTTGTTTATAGTTTAGAGGTTTGTGTATTGGGGTTTGGCCTGAATTCTGGAGACGGAATTCATTTTGGAGTCTGGTCTGGGGTCTGAATTTATTTGTGTTACTGTAGAGAAGTGTTTCCCGACCTGGGTGTCTCCTGGTGATACAAAACTACAACTCTCAGCCTGCACGGATAGCTGATGGCTGTCCAGGTATGCTGGGAGTTGTAGTTTTGCAACTGCTGGAGGCACGCCGGTTGGAAAAACACTGCTCTAGATGTTGTCATTCACTGACTGCAAGCAGTAATCTTGACAACAATGCAGAAGTTTAGCACGAGGTATACTGGTGACCCGCATTACTGTACATTGTACAATTATTCATATTTGACACATTTTTGGAATCCTTCTATTTTTCTTTCCTTCCAAACATCATGTGATTTTTATAGAACAGAACGTACCCGGCTCCACAGCCGCATCTTCACCTGCAAAAAAATTCGGCTGCGCAATTCTTCCGGGAGGCGGAGCGGTCAATCGGCGCTGTACGTCCTGAATCCGGGCCAAGTAAACCCACCGGTGATTGACAGCTCCTCGTCCTCAAGAGGCTGCGCATGAGCTGCGGACATGCTGGGGTTGTGCGTATAATGGAGGGAACGACCTTTTCCTGCAGTTAGTCGGCGCCCGGGACGAGAGATTAAGCCGGTGACATGGCAATAAAGAATGGCCGTTTAATGGTGACGCGTCACTTTCTATAAGCTTTACAGAGGATCATTGGGCCAAGTAACCGCTCCAATCTACCTACACAGCAAGGTACAGCCTAGTGGCATCTCTGGTATAAAATGGATTTTACCTTATGGTCCATATTCAGCTAGAAAAAAAGGTAAAAAGGACTAAGAAAAGTATTTATCCAGAGCGACGCCATTAACTAGCTCCATCCCATAGGGCACCAGATTGTGACCTGTAGTGTAACTACTACTACCAGCCTAGAACTGAACAGCGGTGGCCTGCACTTGTGGATTTACAACTCTGCTCCACTTGTCAGCGCCCCTGGTTATTCAGATTGGCTTCTGTGTAAAAGTGCAAGAATAAATAACACCACCATACAGCGCAGGAATAAAAAAAAAAACGGGAAAAAAAAACCTCCATACAGCGTTAGAATAAAAAAAAATAAAACAAAAAACCTCCATACAGTGTTAGAATAACAAAACAAAAAAACACACCACCATATAGCGCTACAATAAAACACGCCAACATACCGTGCTGAAATAAATCATACCACCATACACCACTGGAATTAATAATAACACCCTACAGTGCAAGAATAAATAATACCACCATATAAAGCAAGAATAAATACCACCATACAGTGCCAGAATAAATAATACCACCACACACCAATGGAATGAATAACACCACCCTACAGTGGCGAAATAAATAATATCACCATATAGTGCAAGAATAACTAATACCACCATACAGTGCCAGAATAAATAATACCACCATATAGTGCAAGAATAAATACCACCATACAGTGCCAGAATGAATAATACCACCATACACCACTAACATTTATAATAACACCTTAGAATGTTAAAATAAATAATACTACCATATAGTGCTAGAATAAATACCACCATACACCACTGGAATGAATAATAACACCTTACAGTGGTGAAATAAATAATACTACCATATAGTGCAAGAATAACTAATACCACCATACAGTGCCAGAATAAATAATACCACCATATAGTGCAAGAATAAATACCACCAGTGCCAGAATGAATAATACCACCGTACACCACTGAAATGAATAATAACACCTTACAATGTTAAACAAATAATACCAACATATAGTGCAATAATAAATACCACCATACAGTGCAATAAAAAAATATCACCATATAGTGCAAGAATAAATACCACCATACAGTGCCAGAATGAATAATCCCACCATACACCACTGAAATTAATAATAACACCTTAGAATGTTAAAATAAATAATACTACCATATAGCGCTAGAATAAATACCACCATACACTACTGACAAGAATAATAACACCTTACAGTGCTAGAAATATATCATACCACCATATAGTGAAAGAATAAACAAGACCCCCATAAAGTGCTAGAATAAATAATACCACCATACACTACTGAAATGAATAACACCACCTTACAGTGCAAAAAAACAACAACAAAAAACACCACCATACAGTGCAAGAATAAATACCATCATACACTGCTAGAACAAAGGACACCACCATACAGTGCTAAAATAAATATTACCACCATACACCACTGGAATAAATAATACAACCTCACAGCGCTAGAATAAACACCAAACAGTGCATATTAATTCCACCATAGGGTGCTAGACGAATACCACCATATACAGTGCTAGAGTATTACCCCCATGCAGTGCTAGATATATTAAACAATACCACCATACAGTGTCCAAAAGACACCTCCAAACATAAAGAATATAATATAATAAATGTGGCAACTAATGTGTAAATAATACCGCTACACTATAAATATCAGGATTCACGGCAGTCACATGTTTTAATGCTAGGCCGCCGGTGGCGCCCCCTTCAGCTAGAACAGCTGTTACACATCCCAGAGGGTGCCATTCACATCATACATCCCCCGCCACCTCCTGCTCACATCTTTCTCTGTATAATATGATGAAATGTTTCTTTAATCCCTTTCGTTCCGTCTCCGCCAGCAGCCGCCGTTTATACAGCCCGGAAATCCAATTTACACAACAGCATTATACGGTTATTACAAAACCGCGGCTGAAATGCTCTTAAATCTTCAAGGATGTGAGTCACGTGATCCGCATACGTGAAGCCGAGCGATTTCTATACGGGATCAGACATTTTTTTAACGCTAAATATCGTGCGGCATAAAGCGCCGGCCCAGACAGAATCGCCATAAATATTCGGTTTTATTTCTTCCTCTGGGCCAATAATAGACTTAAAATTCACAATTTGTTACTGACTACAATACGGAAAAGTGATGCAATTACAGAAGACCATCTCGCTAGTTTCCCTAATGCAGTGGTTTCCAACCTGCGGACCTCCAGATGTTGCAAAACTACAACTCCCAGCATGCCCGGACAGCCAACGGCTGTCCGGGCATGCTGGGAGTTGTAGTTTTGCAACATCTGGAGGTCCGCAGGTTGAAGACCAATGCCCGAATGTATCAAACTTCTATAAACCAGAGGTATCTGCAGACTCATCTGTGGTGTCCCGGTACCGTACCTGCGTGTGTGTGGGTCCCATTAGCCAGAGTCCTTAGGACGTCGGGGTCCCCATTGTCTAGTTCACCCCTAGTCACCTCTCATCCAGATAGTTATTGCACTAATAACTTACTTAGGAAGCATGTAAATATTATATAAATGCCTTATAAATAGTTAATTACCTGTCTATAGCGTAGCAGGACCTGCGGGTCACGTGGTTAGGTGAACTCTATGGTATTTCTGCTTTAGGACCTTTGGAGGTCCTTGTGACGTAGTGTAACTGTGAATGACAGATGTTTGGACCAATCAGATTCACCCCGGCCCCTGCCCCATATAAGGGAGCGGCGGCCATTGTTCTCTCTCTGGCTCCCGGGCTGTCAAACGAGCAGGATCTGCGCAGCGGTCTGTCGCAGTGAGTTAGGCCTGAGCCTCGCGGCAATGGCTGATATATCTAGGATCGCGAGTGTATCAATCCCTAAACACTCTGCAGGATCGCCGGACCTTATCTATCCCCTAAATCCGGATGGATCTGCAATAATTACCCTAAATTCAGGGACTTTAATTTATTTCAAGGTCCGTAACAATTGTCAGTCATTGAGATATATAGAGACTGTTTGCAGAGACAGTTATGGTTCATTGGATGTATCGCAAGCATCTAAGTAAAGTTCTTCAAGTTAAAGTTCAACTACTTTGTGGATCTTCAGTCATTTTATTACATGCACCTATCGTTACTGGGAAGGGCGGCGATAGGCCGGAGAATTGTCTCAGCATACTAGCCCTCAGCCTGGCGTCACGAACTACAGGGTTAAAGGAGTAGTCCAGTGGTGACCCAGTGGTGAACAACTTATCCCCTATCCTAAGGATAGGGGATAAGTTGCAGATCGCAGGGGGTCCGACCGCTGGGGCCCCCCGCGATCTCCTGTAAGGAGCCCCGACAGCCCGCGGGAAGGAGGCGTGTCGACCTCGGCACGAAGCGGCGGCCGACACGCCCCCTCAATACAACTCTATGGCAGAGCCGAAGCGCTGCCTTCGGCAATCTCCGGCTCTGCCATAGAGATGTATTGAGGGGGCGTGTCGGCCGCCGCTTCGTGTGGGGGTCGACACCCGCTATCTGGCCGGAGATCCTGGTCCCCGTACAGAGAGATCGCAGGGGGCCCCAGCGGTCGGACCCCCCGCGATCTCAAACTTATCCCCTATCCTTAGGATAGGGGATACGTTTTTCACCACTGGACTACCCCTTTAACATTAACCCCTCATCTACCGAAACAATACCCCCACTACCAACACCCCCCCAAGGGCTACCACACATCTATGGGGTCGCCATCTCCGAAACGGAATTTACACACGGGGGGCCAAATTATAATCACATTATGGTTCCTGGATTAAAATGTCGCTATTAGGCATTACAGATTATGGATTACAGAGGCTGGGCGACATGTGACCAAGTGTATTAAAGGGGTTATCCATGAAAAAACTTATATATATATATATATATATATATATATATATCAACTGGCTCATTGGTCCATACCATCTGTCAATTCTCCTTACAAAGGATTATGGTCTGACATGTGACTATACCATGTGACCTTGGAAGGTCCTTAAGAATAACCTAAAGAAGTAACATTAGTCATGTGACCTAAGGTCCTGCGACACTATATAGACAATTAAATATATAATTACTTATACATGTAAACATGATAACATTAAAGAAGGAAGAGGTGACTAGGGGCTGTCCCACCAGGAGGATGCTACTGGAACGAAGTAACTCTGACTTTGGGGACCACCATACAAGGTACGGTATACCATACGGTACCGGGACACCACAATAAGATGTATATAGCCGGAATATCCCTTTAGGGTACATTCACACATAGAGGATCCTGCGCAGATTTGATGCGCAGGATTTGTAACTGCCGATTAGAAGCTGCGCTCAGTCATTCAGTTTACATTGAAATCTGCTGCAGAAAATCCTGCGCATCAAATCTGCCCACGTGTGAACATAGGGTAGGTTAGGGTACATTCACACGCACGCAGATTTGATGCGCAGGATTTTCTGCTGCAGATTCCAACGTAAACTGAATGACTGATCACAGCTTCTAATCTGCAGTTACAAATCCTGAGCATCAAATCTGCGCAGGATCCTGTACGTGTGAACGTACGCTTCATTTTCATGCATAGAATATCATGAAATATAATAGATTAGAATGGTTATGGAAGGATACCTACCGTCTGCTGAACTATGTATCAAAGCCTATCACCATCTGCTGAATGAGATATCTAAGCCTATCACATGTGGGACTGCATCTAAGGCAATAGAGTGTGATACTGTCTAATGAACTTGTATATCTACACCTATCAGGTGTGATACTGTCTGATGAACTGTGTATCTCAGCTTAAAACATGTCATACAGTCTGCAGAGCTTAGGAATCTAAGTCTATTAAGTGTGGTACACGGTGTTCAGAATATGCATGTGAGCCTATCATATGTGATACTGTCTGTTGGGCTGGTGTATCTAATCCTATCATATGTGATGCTGTCTGTTGGGCTGGTGTATCTAATCCTATCATATGTGATACTGTGTGTTGGGCTGGTGTATCTAATCCTATCATATGTGATACTGTGTGTTAGGCTGGTGTATCATATGTGATACTGTCTGTTGGGCTGGTGTATCTAATCCTATCATATGTGATTCTGTCTGTTGGGCTGGTGTATCTAATCCTATCATATGTGATACTGTGTGTTGGGCTGGTGCATCTAATCCTATCATATGTGATACTGTGTGTTGGGCTGGTGTATCTAATCCTATCATATGTGATACTGTGTGTTGGGCTGGTGTATCTAATCCTATCATATGTGATACTGTGTGTTAGGCTGGTGTATCATATGTGATACTGTCTGTTGGGCTGGTGTATCTAATCCTATCATATGTGATTCTGTCTGTTGGGCTGGTGTATCTAATCCTATCATATGTGATACTGTGTGTTGGGCTGGTGCATCTAATCCTATCATATGTGATACTGTGTGTTGGGCTGGTGTATCATATGTGATACTGTCTGTTGGACTGGTGTATCTAATCCTATCATATGTGATACTGTCTGTTGGGCTGGTGTATCTAATCCTATCATATGTGATACTGTGTGTTGGGCTGGTGTATCTAATCCTATCATATGTGATACTGTCTGTTGGGCTGGTGTATATAATCCTATCATATGTGATACTGTGTGTTAGGCTGGTGTATCATATGTGATACTGTCTGTTGGGCTGGTGTATCTAATCCTATCATATGTGATACTGTCTGTTGGGCTGGTGTATCTGAGCCTATTGTGGTGTCCGGGTACAGGACCTGGTCCTGTCCCTTTGTCTGGAGTCCCCTCAGCCAGAGTCCCTCCATGCTAATGGAATCTCCTGAAGGGCTAACCCCTAGTCGCCTCTTAATATTGTAATATTTCATGTATATATTTATATATTTAATTAATCTAAGATACCTCTGTATAGGACCTTAGAGGTCACGTGCCTTTAATTGATGTTATGCTATGGTTTAAGGACCTTTGGGTCATGTGATATACCCAGAGTTCCATGGGTCAGGACTGACAGGTTTGGCTATCCAATGAGCTTTGGTCCACCCCCTTAATATATAAGGGGCTGCTGGCACTAAATTCTCTCTCTCTCGTGCTCTTGTTCCTGGCACTTAAAGAAAGTACATCTCATATCTCATCAACAATCCAAGCTAGGCCTGAAGCCTTATCTTCCGCAGCCACTAAACCGTGAGTTATCCAGCTCAAAACTACTAAAATCCTGTGTGACTACTGCAACTCAATTATCATTAATCCAGTAGCACAGTGGCTACCAAACCAAAGCTTATTGTTCTTAGAAGTCCCAGCAAACCTGTGAGGAACCTGAACTACGGTCCTCTATACAAAGACTGTTCTGTTACCTGCAGTTGCATAAAATATGCAGTAAAGTTTATTCCGGTTTTCATCAATATCTGCTGTGGACATTCCGTTATTTATCCCTACCGTTTGTGGGACGGTTGGCGGTAGGACCATTACCCTAAGGAAACCTCACCCTGGTGTCACGACAACAAAGGGTTAATACCAACATACCCTACACCAGTGGTCTTCAACCTGTGGACCTCCAGATTTGCAAAACTACAACTCCCAACATCGGCTGTCCGGGCATGCTGGGAGTTGTAGTTTTGCAACATCTGGAGGTCCGCAGGTTGGAGACCACTGCCCTACACTATTACCTGCACCACCCAGTCACCACACTATCAAACGTGATACTGTCTGTTGGGCTGGTGTATCTGAGCCTATCATATGGGATACTTCCTGCTGGGTTGGTGTATCTAAGCCTATAATATGTGATACTGTCTGTTGGGCTGTGTATCTAATCCTATCATATGTGATACTGTCTGTTGGGCTGTGTATCTAATCCTATCATATGTGATACTGCCTGTTGGGCTGTGTATCATATGGATACTTCCTGCTGGGCTGGTGTATCTAAGCCTATCATATGTGATACTCAGGGGCGGACACAGACAACAGAGGGCCCTTGTGCAAAGAATGTGCCTGGGCCCCCCCCCCCCCCCCCCCCCAAAAAAAAAAAGTAATATGCCATAAAATTGCACTGCAACTCACATTAATCTGCATTAGATAGGCAGCAGTTCCCCCACATTAGGTAGCATAGATTCCCCACATTAGGTAGCATAGTTTCCCCACATTATGTAGCATATATTCCCCACATTAGGTAGCATTGCATAGTTTCCCCACATTAGGTAACGTAGCATAATTTCCCCACATTAGGTAGCGTAGCATATATTCCCCACATTAGGTAGCGCAGCATATATTCCCCACATTAGGTAGCGTAGCATAGATTCCCTACATTAGGTAGCGTAGCCCCACATTAGGTAGCGTAGCATAGCATATATTCCCCACATTAGGTAGCATGGCATAGAGTCCCCACATTAGGTAGCGTAGCACATATTCCCCACATTAGGTAGTGTAGCAAAGATTCCCCACATTAGGTAGCATAGCATATATTCCCCACATTAGGTAGCATAGATTCCCCACATTAGGTAGCATAGCATATATTCCCCACATTAGGTAGCATAGATTCCCCACATAAGGTAGCGTAGCTTAACCCCAACAAACAAACACACACACACACTCTCACTCACCCACACACTCTTACCTGGCCTGCACTACTTACATCTGCCCATGGGGACTTCCTGGCAGAGGTGCGCGCTATAAGTGACATCATCGCACGCTCTGCGCTGGACGTCAGCGTCCAGGTGCTTGCGATGACGTCACTCACTGCACGCACCTCAGCCAGGAAGTCCCCATGGGCAGATGTAAGTAGCAGTTTAGTGACTGGGCAAGACTGGTTTCCCTGTCATATGTGCACTGGCAGGGCTGCCATCAGAAATTTCGGGGCCCCTTACACAACTCAAGGCCTGAGACCCCCACCGATCACCTCGGTTGAAGTGGTTCTCCAGCTGTTGGAAAGCTAAAACTCCCATCATGTCTGGAGAGCCTCAGGCAATGGGAGTTGTAGTTTTGTAACAGCTGAAGAGACACAGATTGGACACAGTTTTACCCATCATCACTGCAGAACTTACAAGTGACTACAGCTCTGATGGGACAGTCATAAGAACACACAATGATGTCAGTGACCTGAGTGACGTCTTCTTTTCTTCTTCATCTGGTCCAGAGATCAGGTCTTCCCCCAGCTCCATCTTCTCTGCAAAGTCTGACATGCAGACATCATTGGCTCCTCACTTTGTCAGCAGATCCTCATCCTCTGCATGAAGACAGTAATCATTATAACCTTGCCAGAAAGTGTAACCTAAATAAAATACTGCCCCACACTGTACCCTGAATATAATACTGCTATACACTGTACCCACTAAATATAATACTGCCACACACTGTACCCTGAATATAATCCTGCCACACACTGTACCCTGAATATAATACTGCCACACACTGTACCATGAATAGCATACTGCCATACACTGTACCCACTAAATATAATACTGCTATTCACTGTACCCACTAAATATAATACTGCCACACACTGTACCATGAATAGCATACTGCCATACACTGTACCCACTAAATATAATACTGCTATTCACTGTACCCACTAAATATAATACTGCCCCACACAGTACCCTAAATAAAATACTGTCACACACTATACCCTAAATAAAATACTGCCCCACACTGTACCCTAAATATAATATTGCCAGACACTGTAACCTGAATACAATACTGCTGTACACTGTACCCACTAAATATAATACTGCTATACACTGTATCCACTAAACCTGCATCTCTCATCACCCCCATAACCCCCCTGCACCTCTCATCACCCCCATAACCTCCCCATGCACCTTTCATCCCCCCATAACACCCCCTGCACCTCTCATCCCCCCATAACACCCCCCTGCACCTCTCATTACCCCCATAACACCCCCCTGCACCTCTCATTACCCCCATAACACCCCCCTGCACCTCTCATCACCCCCATAACCCCCTGCACCTCTCATCACCCCCATAACCTCCCCATGCACCTTTCATCCCCCCATAACACCCCATGCACCTCTCATCCCCCCCATAACACCCCCCTGCACCTCTCATTACCCCCATCACACCCCCTGCACCTCTCATCACCCCCATAACCCCCCTGCACCTCTCATTACCCCCATAACCCCCCTGCACCTCTCATTACCCCCATAACACCCCCTGCACCTCTCATTACCCCCATAACCCCCCCCCCCTCTCATCACCCCCATAACACCCCAAGCACCAGTTCCCCTGCACCTCTCATCACCATTGTAGTCTGCAAACAACATAGCCCCCATCCACCCCCCCCCCCCCCCCCGTTCACTCACCCTGCCGGGGTTCGGTGCAGCTGCTGCTCCTGTCAGAGTGTCACTGCACGGGGAGGATCCGTCGGGAGGCTGCTGGACTGGAGATTACGCCGGGACAGGTCAGGTGACTGGAGTAGACGTGCGTGCCTGCGCGGGGCACGTCAACTCCCATCAGCCCCTGGCCTGTCCGGCCCTGCCGTACTTCTTAAGGGGCCTGCGCCCTAGAAAGAGCGGGCCTCATAGTCCTGCGGGCCCCCCGGACTATGAGGCCCGGTCATAGTTCTGACGGGTACCCAGCCAGGAGTCAGTGAGTGACAGTCGCAGTCACTCACTGACTAGCCGGAAAAAAAAAAGTACAGGGACGTCCGGGCCTCCCTGAAGCTCCGGGCCCCATACAAGTGTATGGGTTTACCCCCTGATGGCGGCCCTGTGCACTGGGTCCGATGGTAGGACCGGCCCAGCGTGTGAGGGCGGGCCCAGCCCTCCTCCCACGCTGGGCCCCTGTGCAGCTGAACCGGCTGCACAAGCGATATGTCCGCCCCTGGTGATACTGTCTGTTGGGCTATGTATCCTATGGATACTTCCTGCTGGGCTGGTGTATCTAAGCCTATCATATGGCTACTTCCTGCTGGGCTGGTGTATCTAAGCCTATCATGCGTA